>NC_088216.1:28880211-29015211 GCF_036934945.1 Oncorhynchus masou masou
GCTTTCATGTCCTACAGCAGCATTGTCCTAGAACCTTCACAACACTGCCAAGAGCTTAAGCACAGGATGGTGATGTAATCGCCTACACAATGAATCTAAGTGGGCATTGCCATTAGGCAAGAGCGACCTCACGAATCCCTCACTTCCTTCTCGAAAAACACGTAGGACGTGGAAAGCGAGGAAGAGGAGCAAGACCCTGGAATGCTCGTTGGCTGACCGAGTCTCAGGCATTCAAGGGCTTTTTGTTTCATGCTTTTTTAACCTGGCGACAGAAGGTCCATTTCTGGACACAGAGTTTGTGTGGTTACAGACGATTCATTACGAGAGACTTGCTGTTTCAATGCACATTCAAGGCCCGGTTCCTCATTGTACATGCTGTTCTTTTGGCTACAGAATATGTGTGGCTACAGATACTCAGTTTCTGGCTACAGAGTTTTCAGGCTACAGAAGATTAGTTTCTAGCTACAGAGTTTGTCAGGCTACAGAAGACTTGTTTCTAGCAACAGAGTTTGTCAGGCTACAGAAGATTAGTTTCTAGCTACAGAAAATTAATTTCTGGCTACAGAGTTTATCAGGCTACAGAAGATTAGTTTCTAGCTACAGAGTTTGTCTGGCTACAGAAGGTTAGTTTCTGGCTACAGAGTTTGTCTGGCTACAGAAGACTAGTTTCTAGCTACAGAGCTTGTCAGGCTACAGAAGATTAGTTTCTAGCTACAGAGTTTGTCTGGCTACAGAAGACTAGTTTCTAGCTACAGAGTTTGTCAGGCTACAGAAGATTTGTTTCTAGCTACAGAGTTTGTCTGGCTACAGAAGGTTAGTTTCTAGCTACAGAGTTTGTCTGGCTACAGAAGACTAGTTTCTAGCTACAGAGTTTGTCTGGCTACAGAAGACTAGTTTCTCGCTACAGAGTTTGTCAGGCTACAGAAGATTAGTTTCTAGCTATAGAGTTTGTCTGGCTATGGAAGATCCATTACAGCACCGTCAACACTCTCTGAGCCCCGTCCTCCTCGACGAGGAAGTGATATCATGGCGTGTCGATGTCAGAGTGTGTCACGTCTAAGACCTAATGCACACCACACACACACACCTCTTGTAAGAGGATAAGAACACACACCAAAGACTAGCCCATCAAAGGAAGGGATGTGAGAGATTCTTTCCTGAGATGAAAGCGAGGGATATTCTCTCATTTCAGAGGGATCGAGCTCAGCTCTTCTCCCTCCATCGCTACGAAAAGCCTTGAAGTAACACTAACACATTTTTTTTTTAAAGATGGAGGAAGAAAAAAAAGTGATTTACGTCCCACTCTGTGTTATTTGGTCTGTCACTTCCAATTTTCTACCACGGCTTTCCTCTTAGCTGGCTTCACTCACTCTGGTCCCCCCCCCCCCCTACGTCTCCCTCCCTATCCAAGCCTGTATTTGTTGAGGTAATTACAAAGTGACAGCTTCAAATCCTCTGCCACACACTCTTCATTATAGCCACCTCCGCTTCAGAGGCCCCGCTGATGACTGGTTTTGATGGGCTTTTGCTACTGTGACACTGTGGAGCATGGATCCGTCCTACAGTATATCCCTGAGCAGAGGGTGGACACTCTTTTTGGTGTCTCTATGTGCATCGGTGTGTATCGCGGAGATGGGGTAAGCTTCTGATGCTCGGAAAGGCAAAAAAATGCCTTTCGACAGCAGATTTGGGGGGGGGGGGACTCCATCTTCTCTATTTTCCATCCCCCTTTTCTCCCCCTCTCTTCCTCTCTGAAGATGTAAGAGAGTGTGTATCCCCCCATCCCCATGTCTTAAGAAGCTGGGACCCCTGCAGGTCAGCCTATTTGATGACCTCCAGAAGCATTTACTGGTGTGGTGAAACCTGGAACCTGGCCAAGGGTCTCGCCGAATCAATTATGTTTCTTTTGAAGTGAGAAACTCTGAAGTTGATATGTGTAGAAGAGATCCTATCTTAACAGCCTGACCATGACCAAGACTCCGGCCATATCAGCCATTTTTCATCTTTAAGCCGAGCTCAAACCTCTTTTCTCCCTTAACACAGGGTCTTCATCATTAAAACACGTGTGCCACATTCACGTGCGTGCGCGCGCACACACACACACACACACACACACACACACACACACACACACACACACACACACACACACACACACACACACACACACACACACACACACACACACACACACACACGCATATATACACACACCTTCACCACTAGTAGGTGATTGTGAAACATCTTTGATCTTTTTCTTCTCTTCTCTGATATGTATTGCCTCTACATAATCCATGACAAACATAATGTGATTTGGTGTATCTCTAAGTGACAGAAAAACAGCTGACAGAAATTAATAAGTTACCAGGGCGAGGAGAGAGAAAAAGGGGGAGGAGGTGGAGGAGGAGAAAGAAGAAGGATAACCTGGCAGCGAAACAGACAAATCATCAAATCATCTTTCAGGCATATCGGTATGGAGAAAGTCAACCTCAGACAGAACAACAGCCTTCCATTTCTCCTATTACCCAGGCCTATCTTCTCTGGCTCCAACCATTCTCAGAAAACAACGGGGGTTTATGTAGCTATGAACAATTTTCTGGATTTCTCCCCCTTCTCTATTTGGTCTGGTCCAAACTCATCTGAAGCTAGTCTTCCTAGTTACATCTGTGATAGGGAACGTGCAGTTCAGTAGACTGTGTGTGTGTGTGTGTGCAGGGGTGGGGGGGGGGGGGTTTTGTTATCCTTGTGGGGAAAAGAAGTCCTCACAAGGATAGTAAGACAAGGCAAGTACGGACAAGTGGGGACATTTTTCCAATAGGAAAAAGGTTATTTTAGGCTTGGGGTTAGGTTTAGAGTTACAATTAGGGTCAGAATTAACAGTAAGGTTTAGGGATAGGAGTCAGGGATAGGTTTCATTTTAGGTTTAGGAGTTAGGGGTTTGGGGTTAGGTTAAGGTTAGGGTTAGGTTAAGGGTTAGGGTTCGGGGTTAGGGAAAATACAATTTTGGAAGGGAATACATGTTTTGGTCCCCACAAGGATAGTAAAACAAAAGTGCTCGTGTGTGTGTGCACGCGTGCGTTTTATTTAGAGTAGTGTACTTTCTTCACAGTCAACATCTGGATTTATTTCTATACTGGTATGTAGTAAAAACACGGATGAAGGTTCACTTTGTTGATGGATTACATCCGACATCCAAAGACAGGTTACAGTAAGATATAGCCTGAGATACTGGCATGTCCTATAAAGTGGTGGTGAGAAGTGGGACAGATGTGGGGTTTATAGCTTGTTGTTGGCAGAGGGGCTCAGGGTCGGTTGTGTGTGTGTGTCTGCTTGCTTGCAGTGTGTGTGTGTGTGTGTGTGTGTGTGTGTGTGTGTGTGTGTGTGTGTGTGTGTGTGTGTGTGTGTGTGTGTGTGTGTGTGTGTGTGTGTGTGTGTGTGTGTGTGTGTGTGTGTGTGTGTGTGTGTGTGTGTGAGCGCTCAGTTTTCAAGTTTTAACGTCTTTCTTGCAAATGCCTTTCTTGCATAACAATGTATTACTAGAAAACAAATATGAAATACCCAATAAAGTAAGTAAGTAGTGAAGTAAGCAAGAATACTATATACAGGAAGCAAAGTTGGGTCGGAGGCCATCCAGTACGGTGCCATCTTACAGTAAGCCTGATTTATTTAGGAATTCACAGGTGGTGATCAGTGCGAGGACAACCTTTGCCATTGGCTAACCTTTGAACTTGAGCCAGGGGGTGCCATGAGACCCTCTAAATCTATTTTGGGACACACAATCATGGTATGGGAAAATGAGATGATTGACACAAGCCAGGTCAAACTTAAATAAACCTTGAGAAAAGCTTCCCTGATGTCTTTAGTGGACAGAGAGTGTGCGAGAGAGAGAGACAGCGAGAGAGAGAGAGAGAGAGAGAGAGAGAGAGAGAGAGAGAAAGAGAGAGAGAGAGAGAGAAAAAAACAGAGAGAGAGAGAGAGAGCGAGAGAGAAAGAAAGAAAGAAATATACACAGGCACTATGGATTTAGCTGTTTCACTCTATCCAAGGTTGTTTCCCATTCTGATATATTTTGATATATTCTGATATGGTGCAGGTCCTGCCTGTCAAGCCCTACCCTCTCCTCCTTTCCCTCCTCCCCCTATTCAGACGGTTCTAGGCAACAACCTTGGATACACACACCTTAATCTGCTCACACTTAGCCCCCCCTCTCTCTCCTCTCTCTCTCTCTCTCTCTCTCTCTCTCTCTCTCTCTCTCTCTCTTCCTGCCTCTCCTCTCTTCCTCCCTTTGTCATCCCTGTTGTTCTTTCCATCCCTTTGAAACTTAAAAATATCCTGGCCCGATTGTGTTCTGTTCTGTGCATTCTGTTACCATGGTAATTGCCATGCAGAGCATAGGGAGGATGTGTGTGTGTGCATGGGTGTGTGTGTGCATGCGCTCGTGTGTGTGTGTGTGTGTGTGTGTGTGCGTGTGTTCATGTGCCAGTGCTGTCAGCCAAGCACAGAGGGTGTCCAAATCTGTTTTAAAAAGATCAACTATAAAATTTGAATACCCCACCACCCCTCCCTCCCTCTTTCCTTCTCTCTGCAGTTGCTGCACCAGCTCCCTCCTTCAAACAAACCGTCCCCCCTTTCCCTTTCTCTCTCTCTCTGCAGCAGCAGTTGAGAAGGATGGAAGAAACTCACAGGTCTAGTGGGAGTAGAACGTGATGATAGTGAGGAAAGGAGCGAGAGGCTGGGGCTCATCTGGCTTACAGATTGCAGCAACAGCAAAGTCTCAGATATCATGGCATCTCGGTGTCAGCTTACATTACCCTCCGCTCTGACCATAAACCACTGGTGCAACTGGTTTTAATGGAACACCCTGACTGGGATGTGAGGGGTGTGGGGTGTGTGGGAGGGTTGTGTGTGTGTGTGTGTGTGTGTGTGTGTGTGTGTGTGTGTGTGTGTGGGGGGGGGGGGGGGGGGCAGGGGGCAGGGTCGTTCCTGTTGATTGAGAGAGCAAGACAGCTTTTTATCTCGTTTATCCAGGGGTGGTCCACAATCATCCAACCTGAGGAGAATCAACCAACCAAGAGAAGAGGAATGGGAAGGAGAAGTAGTGTGTGGTTCATGCTCATCTAAAAAGCTCCACACGTTCACCTCAATGAGCCTGACTGTGTTGTGGCACAAGTGCTTATTGAGGCATGGCGAAGACCAAATCAAGACCTTTTCATTGGTGTGTGGGTTCCATCTCAGTCATCCATAACATACAGTTGGGCTGTGGTCAAAATTAGTGCACTATAAAGAGAATAGGGTGCCATACTAACCCTGAACTATTTTAACTGTTCTTATTATTTCATCTGTCGGGTGCTATATAGTTTTGACTGGGTGACTGGTGTAAAAGAGAGACAGACGAGACAGACAGACAGACAGACAGACAGACAGACATAACCTCAAATGGCGTCGACAGAGATGGTCGCCTTGCTTCGAGTCCTTAGGAAACTGTGCATTATTTTGTTTTTTTAATGTATTATTTCTTACATTGTTTCCCAGGAAATCTTAAGTCTTATTACATACTGCCGGGAAGAACTATTGGATATAAGAGCAACGTCAACTTACCAACATTACGACCAGGAATACGACTTTCCCGAAGTGGATCCTCTGTTTAGACTACCACCCAGGACAATGGATCTCATCCCAGAAGCCGACTCAGAACAACGGTGCAGACAGAGATGCCTCCTGGTCAGGCTCCTTAGACGTGCACATCGCTCACCGCTCCTGAGTATACTACTCGCCAATGTCCAGTCTCTTGACAAGAAGGCAGGCGAAATTCAAGCAAGGGTTGCCTTCCAGAAAGACACCAGAGATTGTAACATTCTCTGTTTCACGGAAACATGGCTCTCTCAGAAATGTTGTCGGAATCGGTTCAGCCACCGGGCTTCTCCATGCATCGCGCTGACAGAGATGAACACCTCTCTGTGTATGCTTCATGATTAATAACTCATGGTGTAATCATAACAACATACAGGAACTCAAGTCCTTCTGCTCACCCAACCTAGAATTCCTTACAGCCAAATGCCGACCATATTACCTCCCAAGAGAATTCTCGTTGGTTATCATCACAGCTGTGTACATTCCCCCTCAAGCAGACACCACAACGGCCCTCAAGGAACTTCACTGGACTCTATGTAAACTGGAAACCATATATCCTGAGGCTGCATTTATTGTGGCTGGGGATTTTGACAAAGCAAATTTGAGAACAAGGCTACCTAAATTCTATCAGCATATTGATTACAGTAATCACGGGGGTAATACACTCGATCACACCTACTCTAACTTCCGCAATGCATACAAAGCCCAGCACCTCTCGTCCGGTCCATAACCCTCCCAGTCAACCAGGTACTGGAAACCCCTGCCACGTGGTCGAACACTCAGTAGGCATCTCACTGTGTATGCCGGATGGCCATCGATGACACGGGAAGAAGGGGTGGGCCTGGAAACAGAAGACAAAGGGCTGTGAGACACGGGCTTAATCCAAGACACATGGAAAGTAGTGTGAATACAGAGGGTACAAAAAAGACAAAAGACAAACAGCAGTGGGGCTACTGACTCTAGAGATTGGGAATGGACTGATGAAATGGGGGAAAAGTTTACGGGACTCCACTCGAAGTAGCAGCTCCCGGGTGGAGAGCCATACCCTCTGCCCAGGCCGACAGCATGGAGCAGGGGTTCAGTGACGATCTGCTTGTCGTCTATACCTGGAAGTGGTCTTCAACAGAAGGGCTCTCTTCCAGGTATGGGCTCTCTTCCAGGTATGGTGATAGATGAACATCTGGGAAGAGGGATTGCTGACCTCCTCCTCTTGCTCGGGGAAGAGCGGAGGCTGATATCCCAAGGAAGGACTGCCCGTTCCATGACCTCGCCATCACGGTTGACAACTCCATTGTGTCCTCCTCCCAGAGCGCTAAGAACCTTGGCGTGATCCTGGACAACACCCTGTCGTTCTCAACCAACATCATGGCGGTGGCCCGTTCCTGTAGGTTCATGCTCTACAACATCCGCAGAGTACGACCCTGCCTCACACAGGAAGCGGCGCAGGTCCTAATCCAGGCACTTGTCATCTCCCGTCTGGATTACTGCAACTCGCTGTTGGCTGGGCTCCCTGCCTGTGCCATTAAACCCCTACAACTCATCCAGAACGCCGCAGCCCGTCTGGTGTTCAACCTTCCCAAGTTCTCTCACGTCACCCCGCTCCCTCCGCTCTCTCCACTGGCTTCCAGTTGAAGCTCGCATCCGCTACAAGACCATGGTGCTTGCCTACGGAGCTGTGAGGGGAACGGCACCGCAGTACCTCCAGGCTCTGATCAGGCCCTACACCCAAGCAAGGGCACTGCGTTCATCCACCTCTGGCCTGCTCGCCTCCCTACCATTGAGGAAGTACAGTTCCCGCTCAGCCCAGTCAAAACTGTTCGCTGCTCTGGCCCCCCAATGGTGGAACAAACTCCCTCACGACGCCAGGACAGCGGAGTCAATCACCACCTTCCGGAGACACCTGAAACCCCACCTCTTCAAGGAATACCTAGGATAGGATAAGTAATCCTTCTCACCCCCCCCCCCCCCTTAATGACTTAGATGCACTATTGTAAAGTGGCTGTTCCACTGGATGTCAGAAGGTGAATTCACCAATTTGTAAGTCGCTCTGGATAAGAGCGTCTGCTAAATGACTTAAATGTAAATGTAAATGTAAATGTAAACACTCGATGGGCAAGAAACCCGTGGCAGAGCAAGGAAGGGTGTTGCGAGTGTACTCAACCCACACCAGTTGCTGACTCCAGGTGGTAGGGTTGGCTGAGACTAGGCAGCAAAGAGTCGTCTCTAAGTCCTGGTTGGCACGCTCTGACTGGCCTTTAGACTGGGGGTGGAATCCGGAGGACAGGCTGGCCAACGACCCAATGAGCGTGCAGAATGCCTTCCAAAACTGGGACGAGAACTGCGGAGACCATGTCCACCGGGAGAGGAATGAAGTTGGCGGCTTTGGAAAACCGGTCGACCACAGTCAGGATGGCAGTGTTGCCCTTAGACGTGGGAGATCCGTTATGAAATCCAGGGATATATGGGACCAGGGACAGTGAGGGACAGGCAGTGGTTGGAGAAGACCAGCCGGAGCTTGCCGAAGAGTCTTGTTCTGTGCGCAGACCGTGCAGGCGGTAACAAACGCGGCAACATCTGGAACCATAGTAGGCCACCAAAAGCGTTGTCGCACAAAGGCCAGGGTCCGATGAGAGATTGGCCTTGGGAGAAGCAGAAGAAGACGAGGATGTCATAAATGTAGACGAAGACGAACCGGTTCAGCATGTTGTGGAGAACATCATTCACCAGAGCCTTTAACACGACAGGGGCATTGGTGAGGCCTAAGAGCATGAGCAGATATTCGTAGTGGCCACTGGCCGTGTTGAAGGCGGTCTTCCACTTGTCCCCCTCTCATATCCGCACTAGGTGGTAGGCGTTTCGCAGATCCAGCTTGGAGAAAACAGTGGCCCCCTGGAGCTGCTTGAAGGCTGAGGAAATGAGTGGTAGTGGATAACAGGTCTTCACAGTAATGTCATTGAGTCCCTGGTAGTCAATGCACGGGAGCATGGTCTTGTCCTTTTTCTCCATGAAGAAGAAACCTGCGCCAGCGGGAGAGGAAGAGGGACAGATAAATACTGTAGCTAGGGAGTCTCCAATTTAGGTCTCCATCCTTGATCTCTGGTCCCGACAGAGAGTACAGACGCCCCCGGGGTGGCGTGGTGCTAGGGAGAAGGTCAATCCCGCAGTCATAGGGGCGGTGCGGCAGAAGGGGAGTGGCCCGGGACTTGCTGAACACCTCCAAGAGGTCCTGGTACTCTGCGGGAATGGCGGAGAGGTCCGGAGCCACTTCCGAGCCCCTAGGAAGACGTCCCGGGGCAGGTTGTGTCAACTTCAGACAGTGATCACACCCATAGACCAGTTGATGAGGGGATTGTGTCACTGGAGCCAGGAGAATCCCAAAACCACGGGAATCTGGAGGGACTTGAATGGTCTCGCTGTGATTCCCTGACATACGTAAGTTGATGGGAGTGGTGTTATGGGTGACCCGACCTATAAAGCACCAGTCCAGGGCTCTAACATCCATGGGAATAGAGAGGCGCTGAGCGGGGATGTTCAGCTCGGAAGCCAGTGTGGCATCCAATAAGCTTTCACCGGCCACAGAGTCAACGAGGACCCAGAGAGATTTGGACTGGTTTCCCAACAGCAGAATGACATGAAAAGGGGTGTGAGTAAGGGAAGCAGAAAAGTTCTCCATGTGGCCCACCAGAGTAGTTGGTCCTCCCGATGAGCTTGGTCTTTTACTATGCGAGAGGACACAAAATTACCAAAAGTCCCGCAACACAGACAGCTGCTTGTGTTGATCCCGTGTTGCCGTTCTGCTGGCAACAGCCCAGCTCTGCCTAGTTGCATAGGCTCAGGAAATAGTGCCTCAGCTGTCTTCAGGGACTCTCAAGGAAGGTCGGGAAACCTCGGGTGCTCTCGGCAATGGGACCGTCGGGGAATTCCAGGATTACTCAAGGCGAGGTGGAATCCCTGGACGTGCGAGTGAAGTCGAATTTCCTCTCCATCTGTCGTTCCCACAATCGCCCATCAATGTGGATGGTCAAAGCGATGATGGAGTCAAGATCCGTTGGTAACTCCCAAGCAGCAAGCTCGTCCTTAACCTCCTCCGAGACACCGTGCAGGAATAAGTCAAACAGTGCCTCCAGCACTCTCCACTGCCAACGTGCGGAAATCCACTGCATGGTTGGCCACTCTGCGGGTATCCCGCCTGAGCTGGATTAGTTTTCTCTCCCAGAGAACAGAGCATCAAAAACCTTCCTTACCTCTACCACAAACCCCTCCAGACCCACGCACATGGCCAGCTGTTGTTTCCATACTGCGGTAACCCAGGTGAGAGTCCTCCCTGACATCAGCATGATGAGGTAGGCTATCTTGGAGCCACCCGAGGGTAAGGAGGAGTGCTGACGTGCGAAAATGAGCGGACACTGAGCTAAAAACGCCCGACAGGTGCTATGCTCTCCATTAAAACATTTCGGTGCTTCAGGGAAGGTGGAGTGGCTGGTGGTGCAGCGCTGCTAACCGCCGAGTTACTGAAGGGCAGAGGTCAATAACCCAGAGGTGGGGCAAAGGTACAGGTCGGCAGACAGGGTCAGGGGCAGGCAGAGTGGTGAGGCAGGCGGGCTCAGAGTCAGGACAGGCAAGGGTCACAACAAGGAGGGCGAGAAAAAGAAGGACTGGGAAAAGCAGAAGCTGAGACACAAAACGCTGGTTGACTTGACAAACAAGACGAACTGGAAACAGACAAACAGAGAACACAGGTATAAATACAAAGGAGATAATGGGGAAGATGGGAGACAGCTGGAAAGGGGTGGAAACAATCACAAAGACAGGTGAAACAGATCAGGGTGTGACAACGGGAAGAGGGCCAGCCATGTCACGGACACCGACGTCACACTTCCGGACGGGCTGGGCTCCTTCTTTGCCCGCTTTGAGGATAATACAGTGCCACCATCGCGGCCCGCTAACAAGGACGTTCGCCGTGGCCAATGTGCGTGTAACATTTGGGCTTGTTGGCCCTCGCAGGGCTGCTGGCCCAGACGGCATCCTTAGCCGCGTCCTCAGAGCATGTGCAGACCAGCTGGCGGGTGTGTTTGCAGACATGTTCGGTCCCTCCCTGTCCCGGTCTGCTCTACCCACATGCTTCTGGATGGCCACTGTTGTTCCTGTGCCCAAGAAGGCAAAGATAACGGAACTAAATGACTATCGCCCCCTAGCACTCACTTCTGTCATCATAAGCGCTTTAAGAGACTAGTCAAGGATCATATCACCTCCACCTTACCAGCCACCCTAGACCCACTTTAGTTTGCATACCGCCCCAACAGGTCCACAGAAGATGCAGTCGCCATCACACTGCACACTGCCCTATCCCATCTGGACAAAAGGAATACCTATTTAAGAATGCTGGTCATTACCTACAGCTCAGCATTCAACACCACAGTACCATCCAAGCTCATCATCAAGCTGGAGGCCCTGGGTCTCAACCCCACCCTGTGCAATTGGGTCCTGGACTTTCTGACGTGTCGCCCCCCAGGTAGTGAAGGTAGGAAACATCTCCACTTTGCTGACCCTCAATACTGGGGACCCACAAGGGTGTGTTCTCAGCCCCCTACTGTACTCCCTATTCACCCATGACTGAGTGGCCATGTACGCATCCAACTCAATCATCAAGTAAGCAGATGACACTACAGTAGTGGGCTTGATTACCAACAACGACGAGACAGCCTACAGGGAGGAGGTGAGGGCAATCGTAATGTGGTGAAAGGAAAACAACCTCTCACTCAATATCAACAAAACAAAGGAGATGATTGTGGACTTCAGGAAACAGCAGAGGCAGCACCCCCCTATCCACATCGAAGGGACAGCAGTGGAGAAAGTGGAATTTTTTTAGTTACTCTGCATACACATCACAGACAAACTGGAATGGTCCACCCACACAGACAGTGTGGTGAAGAAAGTGCAACGAGCACCCATTTAACCTTAGGAGGCTGAAGAAATTTGGCTTGCCACCCAAAACCCTGACAAACTTTTACAGGTGCACAATCGAGAGTATCCTTTCGGGCTGTACCACAGCCTGGTACGGCAACTGCACCGCCCTCATCCACAAGTCTCTCTAGAGGGTGGTGCGGTCTACACAACACATGGCCGGTGGCAAACTACCTGCCCTCCATGACACCTACAGGAGGGCCAGGGTGATCATCGGGGATGGTAACCATCCAAGCCACTGCCTGTTCACACCGCTGCCATCCGGAGAGCGAGGTCAGTACAGGTGCATCAATGCTGGGACCGAGAGACTGAAAAACCGCTTCTACCTCAAGGCCATCACACATCAGAGAGGCTGCTGCCTACATTGAGACCCAATCACTGGCCACTTTAATAAATGGATCACTAGTCACCATAAACAATGCCACTGTAAATAATACAGCTTTAATAATGTTCACATATTTTACATTACATATCAGATGTGCAGTTGAAGTCGGAAGTTTACATACACCTTAGCCAAATACATTGAAACTCAGTTTTTCACAATTCCTGACATTTTCTTAGGTCAGTTAGTGTCAGCACTTTATTTTAAGAATGTGAAATGTCAGAATAATAGTAGAGATAATTATTTATTTCAGGTTTTATTTCTTTCATCATGTTCCCAGTAGGTCAGAAGTTTGCATACACTCAATCAGTATTTGGTAGCATTGTCTTTAAATTGTTTAACTTGGGTCAAACGTTTCGGGTAGCCTTCCACAAGCTTACCACAATAAGTTGGGTGAATTGTGGCCCATTCCTCCTGACAGAGCTGGTGAAACTGAGTCAGGTTTATAGGCCTCCTTGCCTACAAATGTTCTATAGCTGTGAGGTCAGGGCTTTTTGATGGTCACTCCAATACCTTGACTTTGTTGTCCTTAAGCCATTTTGCCACAACTTTGGAAGTATGCTTGGGGGTCATTGTCCATTTGGAAGACCCATTTGCGACCAATCTTTAACTTCCTGACTGATGTCTTGAGATGTTGCTTCAATATATCCACATAATTGTCTTTCCTCATGATGCCATCTATTTTGTGAAGTGCACCAGTCCCTCCTTCAGTAAAGCACCCCCACAACATGATGCTGCCACCCCCGTGCTTCATGGTTGCAATGGGGTTCTTCGGCTTTCAAGCGTTCCCCTTTTTCCTCCAAACATAACGATGGTCATTATGGCCAAACAGTTCTATTTTTGTTTCATCAGACCAGAGGACATTTCTCCAAAAAGTACAATCTTTGTCCCCATGTGCAGTTGCAAACCATCCTCTGGCATTTTTATGGCGGTTTTGGAGCAGTGGCTTCTTCCTTGCTGAGCGGCCTTTCAGGTTGTCGATATAGGACTCGTTTTACTGTGGATATAGATACTTTTGTACCTGTTCCTCCAGCATCTTCACAAGGTCCTTTGCTGTTGTTTTGGAATTGATTTACACTTTTCGCTCCAAAGTACGTTCATCTCTAGGAGACAGAACACGTCTCCTTCCTGAGCAGTATGACGGCTGCTTGGTTCCAGGGTGTTTATACTTGCATACTATTGTTTGTACAGACGAACGTGGTACCTTCAGGCATATGAAAATTGCTTCCAAGGATGAACCAGACCTGTGGAGGTCTACAATTGTTTTCTGATGTCTTGGCTGATTCATTTTGATTTTCCCATGATGTCAAGCAAAGAGGCACTGAGTTTGAAGGTAGGCCTTGAAATACATCCACAGATACACCTCCAATGTACTCAAATTTGCTCAAATGATGTCAATTGGCCTATCAGAAGCTTCTAAAGCCATGACATCATTTTATGGAATTTTAGTGTATGTTAACTTCTGGCCCACTGGAATTGTGATACAGTGAATCATAAGTGAAATAATCTGTCTGTAAAACAATTGTTGGAAAAATGACTTGTGTCATGCACAAAGTAGATGTCCTAACCGACTTGCGAAAACTAGTTAGTTAACAGGAAATGTGTGGAGTGGTTGAAAAACGAGTTTTAGTGATTCCAACCTAAGTGTATGCAAACTTGCGACTTCAACTGTATATACTGTATTTTATTCCATCTATTGCACCTTGCCTATGCCGCTCGGCCATATATTTATGTGTACATATTGATATTACTGCATGGTCGGAACTAGAAGCACAAGCATTTTGCTACACTCACATTAACATCTGCTAACCATGTGTATGTGACCAATTAGATTTGATTTGAGACAGGCAGACAGACAGACAGACAGACAGATAGACAGACAGACAGACAGACAGACAGACAGACAGACAGACAGACAGACAGACAGACAGACAGACAGACAGACAGACAGACAGACAGACAGACAGACAGACAGACAGACAGACAGACAGACAGACAGATGGGGGCAGCAGTAGTGTGATAAAGCCCTGTCTCTCCTTGGATTGCAATGACCTGTTGAGGAGAGGGAGACAAAGGGGAAATACAGAGGAAACGTGTAGGGACTGAGTAATAGGATAGTTAGACAGGCAGTGGCTTTATCTGGCGGTACAAGAGTTCACATGCATGCACACACACACACACACATGCACACACACATACATGCACACACACACACATACATACACACAACCAACACGTTTTTTGTGTGTGTTTTTTTTACAGTTCTAACACCTTGTTAGCAACCAGGCAGCCAAATAAATGTGTCTTGGTCAGGTCATTTCTCTCCTCTCTCACCCTCCCCTCTCTAACATTACTTCTCTGACTACAGTATGTAGCAATCAGCCATTCAATCTGATCTCTTCTGATATTCGCTCTCCCTCGACCACACAATCCCTTCAAACAAACGCCTTTTAATGAAAATGCATTCCAGAGTTGTGTGGATGTAACCGGATTTTCTCCACTCTTTTTCTAGGCTTCGGGGAAAGTGCTGAGGCTCCGGCAGCCCACTTTAAGAAGTGCTGACACCAGAGGATAGGAATGAGGACTACAGATCAGCTTAGGAGAACTCCCGTCTACACAGTCAGCCACGCGTTATGGAGCAGCAGCACAACCCACCAGAAAAATAGGGCCTTCTGTTGTGCATACCAAATGGCACCCTATTCCCTACAAAGTGAACTACTTTTGACAAGAAACGTATGGCCCCAGGTCAAAAGTAGCGCACTACATAGGAAATAGGGTGCGATTTGAGACACATCCTTACTGAAATACCAGGATAAATTGTGCACCTATTTCGGGGAGCTGGAATTGTGAGAGCTTTAACCTGGCACATTTGTCATGCTCAAGTGTAGATTCAGCTCTAAGTATTACAAACATCACAGGCAGTTGTAACACTGTGGTGTCGTCAGTATCGCCTCGTTTCCGTGCCCTTGTCGAAACTTTTACCTTTGAAATGAACCAGTAAGAAAACAGTTGATCATTTGAGACGGTGTTCAAACAAACATTAGGACTTAAAGTGCTTGAAATAGTGAAACTATGAAATATCACTCTCTGCATTTTATGCATTAGGTTATGTACATATAATGTCCATTACAGACATTCAGGATGGGAGGGGTCGGCTGTATGGTATACACATGGACCTAAATGAAGTCTGAATTTCGAGACATTCCCAGACGACAATAATACCTTGCAGATGTATTGAGAGGACTTGGCGACACAAGCACATTAGTTCCACTGAAAAGACAATGGTTTTGATGGGAACCAATCAAGACCATGAGTCCTGATGCCACACAAATCAATTTCCTTTTCTATTCACAAAGCTGCAAGGTAATCATGACTGTTATGGACTGTTTATAAAGGGTAAACGAAGCCTCTGTAAATAGACATGTCATAGCATAGGTACATGTGCCGGTAGTTATAGATAACTATACTGAAGCAGTAAGGCACGGTGGGGTGTGGTATATTAAAGTAGTAAGGCCCGAGGAGGTGTTGAATATGGCCAATATACCACTGCTAAGGACTCTTCTTATGCACGACGCAACAAGGAGTGCCTGGATAGAGCACTTAGCTGTGGTATATTGGCCATATATCACAAACCACCAAGGCGCTTTATTGATATTTTAAACTGATTACCAATGTAGTTAGAGCAGCAATTGTTTTACCTCTTAATAACCCCTTTATAACCAGATGTGTCATAGTAACAGTACATTGATTAGGAAGTGAGGGGTTATGTCACATCGGTGGCCAACAGATCTCAACATTCCCCATGGTCTGCTGATATGAAGAGTGACAGGGGTTAAGGCAGCAGCAACACATTGGTCCAAACCACAGTCCCCCCAAGGCAGCCAAACAAAACCCAGTCCAACCCTACTGCCGTCCCTGTCTCGCCCCTGCCAAATCCTCAGAGGCTCAGGCCTAGTTTGCAGTGTGGAGACGTCAGAATGTCGACCTCCTACACAGCTGAGAGGGGATGTTCAACCCTGGAGGACTGTAGACTTTGCACACAGGGCCCGGGGTCTACCAATGACAGAGAATTAAACCAACTTCGAAGAATAGCCCGCACAAAGTAACATTCACTGACAACATTGGTTAGAAGGATGAAAATGAAATCAAAATAAAGGTTCGCATGAAGAACAAAACTGAAAAAAACTCAACTTTCCAAGCCAATAATGAGCTGAATATGAACAACAACACTCACCACACATCAACACGTTGACAATACACATTACAACATGCCAAGTCATGCTCTCGATAATGAGTCCTGGAGCAGGGCCTAAAGGGTGATTGGACAGTGAGATAATAAACTAAATGGAGGACACTGAAGGCAGAACATCACATCTTCATGCCTCTCACTTTTAAGATGGCTGGTGTTAGTCTGGACAGAAAAAGTCAGTATTCGACTGGTCCAGATGTCCCCTTGTCCCATTGCCATCCAGACGCAAGCCTGGTTCCTTGACAAGCCTCTCCAGACAGAACCCATTCCCATTGGCCCACACTAGACCGCTTCCAATCTTCTGACAGCTCCTTTCCATGGGTCAACATTAGAGTGGTCCTTTGTGCCATAGCCTGAAAGACAAAGGAAGAGAGCACATCCCCCTTGAGGTTAGTATAATTAAAGAACCTTTGGACACATCTTCGCTCCACAGGGAGCATTGGGGACATATATCCAGGTAGATAATATTCTAGATAGTTTATTATTCAGACCCTGCTAGGGCGTTAGTCAGATCTCCCTCATGATCGCTACAGTGGTCGAGGGTGAAAGGTCACATCAAATAGACAAGGCCTAAGATGACAGCAGAAGACGCCACTGCGCAATTCCTCTGAATCCGCCATGAGCCAGGACTCCCCCATTCAAGGGTTTTCAGCAAGGGATTGGAAAGGTCGCCCGGCAACACAGGTCAACGCTTTGATCGGATCAGAGGGAAATCTCAAGGCCCTTTTATGCATGAGAAGATGTGGGCTGCCATTTTGAATTTCAGAGGTGAAAAGCTGGGCCAAAGGGTCCCAAAGGGAGCTGGCAGCTCCTCATTATTCAATCAACAGCGTCGCTTAGATGCTGATGGACTAAAACAAGATGGGTGGAAACAAAAAAAGAACCCATGATAACAGTTATTAAACTGCATATTTTATCAGGCCCCCCATTAGAAAGTCAATTGGCGGTTATGTATTCATGCAGGCAGCGAAAGGCTCCGAGAGAGACTGACCCCTATGCTTGACCTCTCTACGGCTTTGAACTTTCTTTTTTGTTGTTGTTGTGGTGTCGACTCCCTCGCAGAATGAATGCTTTGATTCGGCGTCCAGTTGCAGACGTAAACCACATGACATTTTAGGAATGTAAATAATAGAAAGTGCTTTCGTGATAGATTCACTGGACGCTCCGGCGTTGCCACATAATTATTCAGAGAGCATATGTAAATACCTCTTACGATTATGGAGGAATGCATGCCATTTCCTCTTCAAAGCCATAACCATTCATTTGGTTAGCGGAGATAGGAGTTCCATAAAGAAGAAATTGCCGGACAACTATAGAAATTGGTCGCTTCATGGTTGTGAACGGCGGTGAGAGAACATTGTGTTCCGAGTGCTCTTTAGCCCTAGTATAAAGGCCTATTTATCTTTCTATTAAGCATTGCTTAAGTCCATTTGTCTGAGAGGTTCAATTAAAACAGTTCTTGAGTTCTCAAATTAAAACGGTTTATTGAACCCAAACTTTCACAGGCTACTGTCTGGCCGTAGCCCACACCAAAACAAACCCTTAAAGGAACAGCAACGAGTTATACAAGAAAAGAGAGAGAACAAAGAAAAAGCTTGGTCTTATAACTTGCAGTGCCCAACACCCTGCCCAGCCCCTCCCCTTGTTCCACCAACCACAAGGACTCCTGGCACTAACACATTTCAGGCATTCACTTGACTGGCAGACAGCAGGGGGACTGGCATGCTGGTACCCCGTGGAACCCAGAGCAAACGGATAAATGGGTCCTGATTACCACAGAACAGCAGCACTTCCGAACACAGGCACATAACTGTCCAAGCGGGTTGCTGCTACATAAAACAAACTGAAATGGGAATATTCTATCAAGAATATTTCTCGCAGATATTCACGTGGTCTTTAAGTCTGTCAGCTGTGTATGTTTTGACTCAGATATTCACGTGGTCTTTAAGACTGTCAGCTGTGTATGTTTGGACTTAGACCCTGTACGTCCTCAGACAGACACAATGACAGAGTGACTTTCTTCCCGTCTCTGGGGAAGGGGACGTGTTAGAGGAAGGACTTGACTAGCGGGCAGCCCCCCTACCGCTTCTTCAAACTGTGTGTGCAGCGTGATTGCGCTGGTGCACATATAGTTCATTTCATATGGATCAAAAGGATATACGATGAACACTCTGCGCTAAAATCTACAATAATTTGTCCAACCAATGGAGATGGTGTTATCGATTCCCATGTGACCAAGTGAACCGACGTTGACAAAAACATTTATAGAAAAATACTGTTTTTAACAAGGCACCATCATCATGTAAATGAATATGGTTTGATATAAACTCTGTCAAACATCAGTAGCTCGACTAAGACTGCCGCAAAACAAGATAAAAATGCAAATAACGACAGTATATTTGTT
Source organism: Oncorhynchus masou masou (assembly GCF_036934945.1). Taxonomy (NCBI): domain Eukaryota; kingdom Metazoa; phylum Chordata; class Actinopteri; order Salmoniformes; family Salmonidae; genus Oncorhynchus; species Oncorhynchus masou. The sequence goes on from NC_088216.1 coordinate 28,898,842, forward strand.
GAAGTTACTGAGGAAAATAATTAGCTAAGCACACAATAGGACAAAGATATACTACAAAGACACCCCAACTATCCCCTGGGAGAGACACACGGCTTCAATTAACTGACAGACAGGGACAGCATTAGGAATTCTATAATGTGTTGGCTGTAGCCTCCACTGCTTTCAACCTCAACCATACAGCAGCTAGCTAGCGTGGCTTCCCATCAATCATGTCCTCTGTGTGTTTTGATCTGCTGGGTGGTATGTGTCCTTGGAGATACACGTCTCTCTCCTCCAACCTCTTTGTTGCCAACACCTGATTTTCTTTCCTGCATTGAAGCCAGCTAGTCGATCTGCTCTCTGCTGCAGCGGCTTCCTGCTTACGGCTTCCTGCTGATTATGCAGTAAAGGTCACGTGACTGTGGTGCCTTTAAACATGCATAATGCTGAGTTCGCCCCTAACAGTTTTACAGACACGTGGAAGGGGATGCACGCACGCACACACACACTACCTCTTTGGAACCTGGTCTAACCTAACCATGTAAGCTCAGAGCCTCCTCCTCTGACCTCCCAGAGCCAAGTCATTCCGACAGGCCGACAGAAGCCCCTGACTGCCTACGTCAGCCGTTTACACGGTTCCCCTTGAACATGGAGGGTTGTTTCCTGCAAGCCAGACGATATGCATGAATGTCCCTTCGTACTCCTGCTCCCCCTGTGAAGTGGTGTTCAGGTTACATTCCTCCAGGCTTAGCCCCAGCCTTCCCCCAACCTGCCAGACCCAGACACACACACACACACATAGATCTGTAAACTGTTTACACCCCAGTTCTCCCACCTGGAGGAGGGCCAAGCCAAACCTCCCTCTAACCCAAACCCAGAGCTCCACCGAGCATCAAGGCACCTCGGATTTCACCGTCGGGGATCCAGGAATACTTGTGTTTGGAGACACTCTCCATGATAGGGGAAGACAGGAAGAGGGGAAGAGGACATGGAAGTTATCTTCCTAAAAGAGGAAGAGAAAGCAGGAAGTTTTGTCTTCACAGTTTGAGCTTGTTTTCTCAGTAAGAGCTGGAAAGGAATTCCAACATGTATTCTCAGGTTTGGAGGGTATCTGCCTTCCCAATGCTTTCATTTTGATGGAAGCTGCTGGGAATGGAGAGAGGCAACATACCCTCCAATAGACTGAGGTGTTCCCTTAGACATCACTGTCTTCAAAGTCCCATAAGAGCCTCATATGCTGCATTTACCACCACTTTAAACATTCCGCTACGTCAAACCCTATTCGCTCCACCACATGGTAATGCATGTTGAATTCTTGACATATTGTGCAAGTGTGATGTAAATCTACGACGGAGAAGTCTCCCTCCCATACTCCCTGCATAGAGTTGCTTAGAACGAGCTAAACATACACTATTATTACTAAAAGAGGGAGAGAGGGGGAGGGAGGGAGGGAGGGAGGGAGAGAGGGATATGTCATGAAAGCACGGGAGTGAAAGAGGCAGAGAAAGAGGTATTTCGAGAGAGGGAGAAATAGAGAGAGGGAGGGACGGGGAAAGAGAAAGATAGATTTACCGAGAAAGGGCGGGTGAGAAGAAGAGAGAGTTGGAGAAAGAGAGGGGGGAGTGTGGAATCAGAGAGGGAGTAAGAGCCTTGCATACACAAGGAATGAAAATGACTTTTCTTAACACATTTGCAAGGCTGCCACTCCCTTAATTCTGTGTCCAATTTGCTGCATCTTTGTAATAACGAGGAACTGTGGCAAAGAAAGACATTTTTATGGCTGGGGAGTAGAATTAAGAGAAGAAAAGGGCAAAGAAAAGAAGAGAGAGAGAGAGAGAGAGAGAGAGAGAGAGAGAGAGAGAGAGAGAGAGAGAGAGAGAGAGAGAGAGAGAGAGAGAGAGAGAAAAAAAAAATTCACAGCCTCCAAACTAGTATGTCCTGCAGTAACATGTACACTATACTGTCCAAAAGTTCGGGGTCACTTAGAAATGTCCTTGTTTTTGAAAAAGAAGCACATTTTTTGTCCATTAAAATAACATCAAATTGATCAGAAATACAGTGTAGACATTGTTAATGTTGTAAATGACTATTGTAGCTGGAAACGGCAGATTTTCCATAGAATATCTACAGCAACCATCACTCCTGTGTTCCAATGGCACATTGTTTTAGCTAATCCAAGTTTATCATTTTAAACGGCTATTTGATCATTAGAAAACCCTTTTGCAATTATGTTAGCACAGCTGAAAACTGTTGTCCTGATTAAAGAAGCAATAAAACAGACCTTCTTTAGACTAGTTGAGTATCTGGAGCATCAGCATTTGTGGGTTTGATTACAGGCTCAAATGGCCAGTAACAAAGACGTTTCTTCTGAATCTCGTCAGTCTACTCTTGTTCTGAGAAAAGAAGGCTATTCCAGGCAAGGTATTATCCAAGAAACGGAAAATCTATTAACAACGCTGAGGCCCCGGTGCACAACTGAGCAAGAGGACAAGTCCATTAGAGTGTCTAGTTTGAGAAACAGATGCCTAAAAAGTCCTCAACTGGCAGCTTCATTAAATAGTACCTGCAAAACACCAGTCTCAACATCAACAGTGAAGAGGCGACTCCGGGATGCTGGCCTTCTTGGCAGGGTTCCTCTGTCCAGTGTCTGTCTTCTTTTGCCCATCTTAAACTTCTCTTTTTATTGGCCAGTCTGAGATAAGGCTTTTTCTTTGCAACTCTGCCTAGAAGGAAAGCATCCCGGAGTCGCCTCTTCACTGCTGACGTAGAGACTGGTGTTTTGCGGGTACTATTTAATGAAGCTGCCAGTTGAGGACTTGTGAGGTGACTGTTTCTCAAACTAGACACTCTTAATGTACTTGTCATCTTGCTCAGTTGTGAACTGCGGCCTCCCTCTCCTCTTTCTATTCTGTTTAGAGCCAGTTTGCGTTGTTCTGTGAAGGGAGTAGTACACAGAGTTGCACGAGATCTTCAATTTCTTGCCAATTCTTCACATGGAATAGCCTTCATCTCTCTGAACAAGAATAGACTGATGCGTTTTAGAAGAAAGTGCTTTGTTTCTGGCCATTTTGAGCCTGTAATCGAATTCTCCAGATACTCAACTAGTCTAAAGAAGGTCAGTTTTATTGCTTCTTTAATCAGAACTACAGTTTTCAGCTGTGCTAACATAATTGCAGAAGGGTTTTATAATGATCAACTAGCCTTTTAAAGTAAACCTGTGTAGATATTCCATTTGAAATAATCAGCTGTTTCCAGCTACAACAGTCATTTACAACAATAAACGTCTACACTGTATTTCTGATCAATTCGATGTTATTTTAACGGACAACAAATGTGCTTCTCTTTCAAAAACAAGGACATTTCTAAGTGACCCCAAACTTTTGAACGGCAGTGTATATTGAATACAAATCAGAGGCATTGCCTGCTTTACTAGCTAGCTGTGGCGCTGCAACTCATTTGCAATGCATCAACTGGAGCTCAATCAGACGGGCCCTGGTGCATAAAAAGGCGAGCTGCTCTCTGAATATTAGCTAATGCTACATTTGCAAGTCTTGCGAGACAGAGAGAGAAAGAGGGAGAGGGAGAGGGAAAGGGAGAGAGGGGGGGGGGATGTCTTGTGAAACCTCTCTATGAATCACTTTGTAGTGCTGGATTGATGGAAGTGATGCCTGGGTAGGGATTACTCTTTTCATTACAAACCTCCATCTGGTACCAAGACCACGTCTGTCCAGCCTTTTGCCTTTAAAGTGCCGGCTTGGGTTTCACATCAATCTATTCCTATTGCAGCTGTGCTGGGGAAATAAGACAGACCCACACACGCATATACACATGTATTTACACACACGCACAGATACACACACTCACACACGTGTATGGTGCACAAAAACCCATCCGCCCGCCCCTTCCTTACACAAGCATCTGCACTCATACACACACGCGCACAGCATTTATAAACACACACCAAAACACAGACATATGTCCCCATCCCCCTCCCCACCCAGTCACAAAGACACAAAGGGAAAACACAAGAAAAGGACAGCACTGATTTTTGAACCGTGCCTATTTACAACTTGAAAGAGGCAGCCATAATTAAAACCAATGGGCACCATCGCAAAATAAATGAAAAGCAATCCATCCGCCATGCAGCCCCCCATCCCTTCTTTTAACTGAAGCATTGGTCCAGAGCCCCACAGATGTTCTCTTCCCCTCCCTCTCTCAGATGTGTGAGGCAAGGCAGAGAGACAGACAGGAAGCTGTCATTAGGTCAGACCTCAGGGAATGGCCTCCCTATAGACCACTGTTTCTTTTTCATCCCCACCCTGTCTTCGGTCATTCAAAATGGCCGCCACTCTTTGTGTATCACGTCGCCTGGACAGCTCGACACTTCATTAAAACCCCACTTGTCATTAGATAAAGTGTTATAATGGCTGAACCCTGCACCCCTAAAGCTACGCTGCGTGCCAAACTACACTCAATTCACTCAATTCCCTGAATGGCTCTGGTCAGAAGCAGTGCACTATGTAGGGAATAGGATGCAGCTATAGTCTATATTGTAAATGATGGTATGACAACTGGAACATGACTATGGGGTAGTATACCAGGTGCCATCATCATTCACCACCAACTCTGCTTTCTTATTTCAAACAATAAACTGAACTCATCCGTCCATGACGGACTAAATGCAGAGGTTCCCTATACATGGAACCATGTAGTATTCTCCTAGTTGAGCCAGTTTTGAATTATTCACGATTCATATCAAGTGGGTGGGAGAGACGTCTGATGCTGCTCAAGAATGGCCCTTATTGGTGGTAGTTACATGCCAATATTTCAACATATGTCGGTTTAGAGAGAGAGAGAGAGATGCACCTGTTCTATAACTAACTTATAGTCAATACACAGCTATGGGCCGCCAGTTAGCCTAATAACATGGTAGTAATTGAAGCAGGAATGTAAGTATTCTAATAGTTATTTTTACAATAAAGAGATTGAAACTGTCATGGAGCATTAAAGGAATATTGATGAGCAAGAGGGATGGGGAATCAAAATAACATTAATCAACTAAAATATGTGTTACACTGACTGACTTGCAAGTACTCGAAAAATAAACATTCAGATCCCTCTAGTCTGTTCTGGCAATACAAATTATTCACGAAGTGGAAGTAGTGTATTAGGCAAGACATCTACCATTTGTCACAATTGGTATTGGATTTCACACGTCACATTGGTGAGGCACAATTCCCTTTGTAATTCTACTGTGTAAGTTGGCTGCTAGGGACAGGAGCTCTTTATCTTGAACCGTGTCATCCTAGATCTATAGTCTCAAAAGAAATGAGAATGGATCCATTATCTCATCATCTGCCTGTCCTGAGCAGTCCCAGACCAACTGGATATGAACAAAGAGCATGATATTACATTCTGACTAGATGAAGGAAAGCCAATTTCATTACATTTAAAAAAGAAAAATAATTCACTACAATTAACTCTGCCTTTTGATTTAGTTTTCTATACATGCAGAAAATATATTTTTAAATTCTTATTTATAAGGGTGTAGGTGAATTTGAGCTCTCATTAGACCAATGCATCAGTTTTAAACAAAGTACAATTCTCTAGCCTTTCTCTGAAATAATGATTGGTGTTACAAGCAGGTACACCACTGGTCAATTGGAGCTACTAGCGTCTTGTAGCTCCTGTCTTTGTGGTGTCCGTGCTTGTCTCTTCACTGAACTGGACACCACAAATGGACACCCCAGCGCTGTTGGCAACCATTAGTTGACAGGATAAACATGCCTTAAAGAGGCAACCATCAACCATCACCTCCTCCCCTGTCAGGAGAGTCTGGACAGCCCCTTGGTGTTCAAACCTGTTTGCAATCTTGCTCTCTCTCTTTATGTCAGCATGTTAACAATGTGGACACATTGCACATAGTTTCTCTCACCATGCTCTCTCTGAGCTTCGTCTGTGGAATCTCTCTATTACATTAAATGCAAGAAAAAAATATTGTATGCATTCAACTGATGAACAACTAGCCAGACAGAAGTACCCCTCCCCTGCATTCTCCTCGTGCAAGATGCATCAGGCATATGTCAAGCCAGGGGCTCTGAAACCAACCAACTCCTTCAAGGTGTCCTGGTATCACTGGGATCATCTGAAGTGTTCTTGATATGGTTCGTTCCAGGGAGGAATGTACACTAACTGTATGGAACACGATGTTCCCATTGCTTCCCATTGCTCTGGGGACCCGAGGTCTTTCTGATCATGTTTGGGTTCCTTTAAACACAGTAATTTACGGGGACCCCAGCCCTAGATCAGAGGTCTTTATGTGGGTTAGCTGGGGGAACCGTGGGGTGGGTGGGGAAAACATGGTCGGGCAACAGCGCTGGAAGTTCTGAATGAAAACAGCATGGCCTTTAATGGGCTGACGTCTGGGTGGTCCAATCAACCTCAAGATGACATTTACTGACACATGGCGTCCATGGCGGTTGACGACAGACTGGGAAATGGCTGCTTATCATCCGTCCTCTTCAGATGGTTCAAATGTTGATTTATCCAGATGACAACATCGCTTGATTACATGATGCACATTAAGGAATTCCAAACAGGTTGAGCTGGTTTTCTCTGAGTTTTGTGGCTTTTTGACAGCTTCATCTAGGCTTGGATTCATAAGCGTTATGGTCTATGGCTAAGGGAGTAAAACGGGTACAAATATCTCACACTCCCCAAACCAAAGACATTTGCCTTTTGAGGTTTGTGGTGAATAACTGAAATGCATATTGACTCCATATTTTCCATAAGATCTTGGTTCTGGCCGGGACATACCATTCTTTATTGCTAAAGGGGGACACTGGTGCATGAATCAGAAAATGTCTAAAAACAACTCACTTGCTCCTCAGACCCAAAGTCATGAGGTACATGCTGTGGAGTGCTGCTCACCACATCTGACCTCAAATCTCACAAACCTAGTGTTACTAATCTGCATCATAAGACACTTCGGGTCTTTACCCCTATATGGGTTTCCTGGTAAAACCCCTCAGCGTGTTGCGATTGACCTGCTGCCCAGAGTTAGAGGCCTTTAAGACCATTACGAAACGTCCATCGTCCATCGTTAGAGACTACTGTCAGTGCTTATTAACGTTGAGGGACCCAACCTATTACACGTAACACACAGCATCAAAGCAATTGAAAACCCATTTCCTGAAACAGGAATAACACTGAGTAAGCAATTCTTCAATGGAATAGCAACCATTCTGGACCTGAGTTTCAACTACTGCCCAGCATGCTTTCGTTTACAAAATGACATCTACAACTTGTTCTGTTGTATCTCCCCGCTACTGTTCAAGGTTATGTGTCAATCACTGGTGGATGGAACTATTTTTAAACTGTTAATAGGTTGAATGGAACCTGAATGGAGGTTGAATCAAGGTTGAAGCATGTTTTTCTGACTTTGCCCTTGGCGACAGTGATTGCCATCGAAAACGACACAATAATCCAGCAATCAGCTCAGAGTGATAGCTATGGCTTTGGGGCTATTTCTCCCAAACCAACTTCCCATTATTGCAGTTATCTCCCCTGTCCAAATGGCCTCAGTATCTCCAACCGGAGGTTCAACTGACCAGCTTAGACTTAGCCTCATGCTGTGATTTGTTACGAGGCTGAAGAGAATAGGTTTGGGAGATAAGCTTAAAGTGACTTAGACATAAAACACACTGTTTGAGAAATGCTGAATTGGAGAAAAAAAAGTTATACCCTTGCTCCATCTTACCAGTAATGTGGCCTTCTTCAAACTCTAAAAACATATAGGGAACATGTGCTCTACAATCATTTCAGTCACAATATGTTCTTGCTAGTCAATCTATCAATAATTTGAAAGCATTTAAGAGACATTTTGAAGAACTTAATGAACAGGGTTACGTGGTCCAAAATGTTCAACATAATCCCAACTTCAAATAGAGTCTTCGGCTATCAGTAGAAAGTACCAGGATTTAAAATGTGTGTCATTCGCAAAACTGTCCAACAACACAACATAAAAAAAATATATCGGGCCTCCTGGGTGGCACAGTGGTCTAAGGCACTGTATCGCATTGCTAACTGTGCCACTAGATATTGTGGGTTCAAGTCCAGGCTCTGTCGCAGCCGGACACGCCCGGGAGAACCATGGAGCCCAGCACATTTGGCCCAGCGTTGTCCGGGTAAGGGGAGGTTTTGGCTGGCAGGCATGTCCTTTTCCCAACGCACACTAGCAACTCCTGTGGTGGGCTGGGCGCAGTGCATGCTGACACGGTTGCCAGGTGCACGATGATTCCTCCAACACATTGTTGCGGCTGGCTTCCAGGTTAAGCGGGTATTGTGTCAAGAAGCAGTGCGGCTTGGTTGGGTGGGCTTCGGAGGATGCACGGCTCTCGACCTTTGCCTCTCCCGAGTCCGTACGGGAGTTGCAGCGATGAGACAAGACTGTAACTACCAATTGGATACCACAAAAGTGGGGAGAAAAATGGATAAAAGTAAAAGAATATATAAAAAACTATAAAAAATAAAACAGATATCCAGCCAGGATCCAATAAAGATGGTTTCTCCATGCTGACAATATCCATTTCATTTGGAGGACTGAAGAGTCAGTCTGACAAATGGCCACAGAGATCCCATGATGGAGGGATTGGGGATGGAAGGGGGGAAGAGGAGGAGGGGGAGGTCAGGTAGTATGGTGCTAAACAGACCTGCTTATGGAGAGAATAGCTGTTATCATCTTATGACCAAGTCCGTATTCCAAACCCATTTCAAAACCTCCAAGGCGGCCGATATTTCATTGTGGGCAGCTGTGATTTAATAAGAAGAATACGAGGCGTGTTTGAAAGGATGGAGACCGCAATGGCTACCTGCAGTGCTCAGAGAAAAACAGAGGGTACCCCCCCCCATAAACCCTCCATCTTTTACAAGGCTACAAACAGCAGCTTTGGCTCGGCCAGTTTTGAAGGCAGCCCAAAGACTAAAAAATAATAGGAAAATGTAGCCCAGGATTCTGAATAAAAGGCCTGAATCGCCCTTCTCTGGGATAGTTTTTTGTTCAATTGGCTACCTGTGGTTTCTGCATATTAACCTATTATACTATAGCTTTTACAACCCACCTTGAAACCAACACATACAGAATTGTGTAAAGTTTTTACCCGGTTTTATAAAAAACATTTGTTTTCTTTTCCCATTCGCATCCGTAAAACCACCTGCAGGAGTGGTTTATGAATTTGGGAAAAGTACACCTGAAAAACCCCCACCAGAAACAATACTTCCACAAAAGCATTCCCGCCAATACTCATAGCGATACACAGTGACCGCCCAGTATCTGTGTTTTTACATAAGTCGACCATGAAAAGAATTGTAAACAACGCTTTGACCATCGTATTGATAGCAAGGATGAATTGTGACGTGAACAGCATCAGACACGATATTGGACCCCCTACCTGGCAGCCCTTCATCCTCGTCCCCCGCTGGGTTGTGTTTTGTTGAACCATGGCGGCTCCGTTGACTGCCTCCCACAAATCGTCCATTTCGTCCGTAGGTGGTCCAGGATCGGGCTGTCCTTCTCGGCATTGTGCAACTGGAATAGGTGCGTCCTCTCCTGTTTCATACTGCAGTTTTAGACTCCACGATCTGATTGGACAACGAGGAGCGAGACTTCATCAGCAGAACATCCCTGTCGTCATGACAACGTGCCAATATCCCCAACAGGGGTGGAGGGGTGAAAAAAAACATGGCTGCCTTCTTGACTCAGAACGGAAGATGTCAACGGTAGTTTATTTTCTACATCATCGTTACCTCATTTCTTGTTTTCTTTCCCAACCTCGTTGCTAATTTCTTGGTCGGTCTGCTCTTTGAGAGTTACTAGGCCAATGTGCTACTGGGTCCGAAGCCAGCAGATGTCCCATCGGGGTTCCTTAGTCCTATTCCTCGCTCCCCAGGACGCCCAATCGGCTTAAAATGATGCCTATAATCATTAATATACGCTTCAATCACTCGGTGGAGAAAAGAAGGAGCCAAAACTCCACAACCAGCTCCTTTCACCTGTAACCCAGTTCTCTCTATGAGATTTCATCATTGAATTTGATTATAATGCAGGGGATTATTCAATAGCGCTTATAATATCCATGGAACCATTACAGTGGCTGTATGTTGTGTTAGAAAGAAACTTGAAAAAAGTCCCTCTTCTTCAGTCTCTATACCCCCCCCCAAATTGGTGTTCCCATGCTGCGATCCTCCCTAACCTTTTCACTCTCCCCCAAAATCTCTCTTTAATAACTTGGGACTGATTTCCAGTCAAGTGCAAAGCATTCGGTTAGAATGCATTAATCTGTAAGTAAGCATACATTTGGGGTTTGGGTAGAAACAACCAAAAAGAAAAGATGAGAAAGAAAGAAAACCCCAAGGAAACCAAGACAAATAAAGCAAAAGAGCTAAACAAAAAAAAGAAGAAAGAAAAAGAGTAGGAAAAAAAGAGTAGAGGAGAGTAGAGAAAGAAGAGAGAAAGGAAAAAGTAAAGCCATGGGGCATTATCTCGTTGTCAGCCACGCTATCCGCAGTCCAAACAGATGTACATTTAGCGGGCGAGACACCTGCTGTGCTGCTAGCCTGGCTAGCTCTCTGATTAGCAGGGGGAGACGGCTGGTTCCCAGGGTTCCTTTCCCAGTCTCCCTCCACGGTGACCTTGGCTGCTCCCCACAGCGCTTCTCAGCTATGGCTCCCATGTTAGGGCTGAATGGCGGCCCGGGACGCGGGGCCTCGCCCGAGCTACTTTGATACTAATCCCCCTACATTGTGCTAGCACGGCACCCTACCTGGTCCGCTAGCCTAGAGGCGGCGCGGCGGCCATTGAAAGCAAGGTGATGAATGAAGGCGTAGCTGCAGGAAGCCTGGCTCCCCGTGAAGCCTATGCGACAGTGCAGGCCACAAAGCTGCTTAAAACAGTCACTAGCGTTTTTCCTCAGTTTTGGTGGATTTCGAAGTATAAGGAAAAAGATGCCCCAAGTATCCCTTGTTGTCCTGGGCTTTTGGCGAAAGCATATCATTCTCTGAATATGACGAGCGGGAATGGTGGTCAGGCTTTCGAAAAATGTAAACAACGAGTCACCAGCCTTAGATGCAAAGCATATCTGGAGACGCTGGTCAGCACATCATTGCAGACACACCAAGGCAAAACTGACACAAACACGCGCATGCAGACAGACACACACTAACCTGCGCACTCAAGACAACTGGGAAAAAAATGCATAATGCTGCTAACAGTAGGAGCCGGCAAAAATGTATCGAGTGTGGCAAGGGACAGTGAATGTACCTCTTAAAGCGGTAGCATCCTTTTTTTAAAGACCACTGCCCCACTGTTTTTAGGGATGCAAAAAGGGACCGACCTGTGTCACAGAACCAACCTTAACCATGACCCTGATGTCACAGAATCGTATGGAATGTCTCATCCTTTATCGTCTACATGAATTCATATAAAGTCAAGGAAAATACTAGAACTGTTCCGAGTACGACCATAACTCGCTAATGTTTACGGAAATTCCACACGACACCATGAGAAACTCCTGAGATCCATAAAGTCTATTCATTACTGTTCCTCAGTCCTAGCCGACAAAAGAGGGGTTTGATCGTGTTTGGAATTCACCATAGTGCGAATATAAAAGCCCACTCATTCCATCATTCACACATCTAGAAGAACCGGGGCTGGCAGCAATGCTCGATTCTGCCAATTCTGATTTCGCCCGGTGACACGGTATCGTAAATCTGTCTCCAAATACACTTAGACAGCGGTAAAAAACAAAAAACACAACCATTTCATTGTAACGTCACCACGCTGTAGAGAGAAGAGAGGACTGCTGGGTGCCAGACTCTTAAGGGGCCCGAAGCCGAATTGAATGCCTCTTGTCAGGGGGCCCTGATGTGATTACCGCCCCCTGCTAAGGCAGGGATAGTGAAGTTGTCTGGAGCTGGCAAGGAGACTCAAATGGCACCACGGGATGCCCTCTCGCCTGGAAGCCTGCTCTGGACGCAGCAGGGGAGGGGGGCCAGGGTATCCACCATCCACACCAGGGAGTCTCTACCTCTCTGTTGTGTGTGTGTGTGTGTGTGTGTGTGTGTGTGTGTGTGTGTGTGTGTGTGTGTGTGTGTGTGTGTGTGTGTGTGTGTGTGTGTGTGTGTGTGTGTGTGTGTAATTCAGCTTTTGTTGTTATAGTGACGAGAGCATCAATTGGTCACTGTCAGGTCTGCCTGGTTGCAACAGAGGCTCCTGGATGTGTTTGTGTGTGTGTCTCCTACCCCCATTTCATGACCTCTGAATGTCAAGTCAATGTCGTATGTTGTTGCGACAAAGGCTTGTTGTTCTTGAGAATCACTGGAGATGCTAATGATCATTTAATGATATTGACATGCCTCCTTCCAAAAACAATTGCCGCCATAACCTGAAACACAATATACCATATACTGTGTGTTTTTTTAAAAAGTAGTTGAAAATACAACAACCTGGTAAACTCATAGATGAGACAACACCCACTAGCTCTTCTAGGCCTAAACCTTTCTCTATTTTTTAAGAATAAACCAATGTTTTCCAGCAACACCGAGATGTGTTTATTCTCATCATTATTATATTTACCCTTGAACGTCTCCTTTTGGCCGCCAGACTTCGAGAACAACATCTCATGAATAATTCATGCTTGAAAATGATTCCGATCACAATGGGATGTTTGCATTTAGTTCAGGACGCCTGCATGCAAGTGAACAACGCAGCAAGTCAGACATCTCTCATCATCACCTTCTTTGAATCACTCCCTAGGTAGACATCAGGCTGGTGTAATAAGATGAATAATAAGATGAAACACCAGATGAAATCAAGTGAACCAATGGCATACAGTAAGTGACATATGACCTTAAAACCCCTGTGTTACTTCTCCCTGCTTCTCTCTAGCCCTCTGACCACCTACGTGGTTGTATGGATCAGACAGATAAAGTATTTTGGGTTCCGGGGTATTTCCGATGTTTTAGCTGATACCCCTACCTCTCTGTGCTGCAGTCCCCCCTGAGGCGGTGTAAAATAAGACTTCAAAGCTCTCTCCGAAATAGTCCTGACACAATCTCGTTTCCTCGTGTTACAAGGAGGGCTGCTCAGACTGGAATGTCTCCCTCAGACTCTGTCCTAAGTAGCACCCTATTCCATATATAATGCACTACTTTTGACCAGAGTCCTATTGTCCCTGGTCAGAAGTAGTGCTCTATACAGGGAATAAGGTGCCCTTTAAGGATGTAGACTGGGTCTGCTCTACCTCAGAGCGACAGACTGCTGCGTGATGACGGGGGGCCATTTTTGACAGAGGCGATTAAATATGGACACTTGGACATCTGCTTAAGGCAAAGCCAGACGGGAGCAGAATTTACAAGGGCCTGGCTGGGTCACGTTGGGTCTGGGATGAAAAGGAAATGGGAGAGGCTCATTTGGTAAGTGGCTATAATGAGTGACGGCCCACAAATGACTGGGAAGTATGACATTGTACAGATGACGTATTAGTGGTTACGTTTCGGTCTGTGGGATTGGGAGATGTGATGATATTAGTCACTGGCAGTTGATTTGCGGTTGATTCATTGTATCTAGCGCATGCCTTTCTTGATTAATCGTGTGTATTTGTATGTGCTGATTTGAATAAATAGGCCTTGTGGGTAAGATGAAGCTCAACCTCACATCTACACAAACATGAGATTTCTAAGTATTTCCTAGAATGCTGTTTGCATAGTGTGTGTTTGAATAATGAAATGATTCTGTTTGGGTTTATACTAGCAAACTGGCTTAAACATGTCTGACACTCTCCTTAACTGGAATTCTGTCACGACTTTGAAACACTTATTACGCAGGAATTCGACCAGAAATTACAGCTGCCACAGATCTGACACTCATTCAGTCTCTCTATCCTTGATGGACCCTTCCCATCGAAGGCAGTCCCTCGTTTTCTTCTTTTCGAAAATGTGTTGTTTCACTCATTTCTGTATGGCTAAAATGACAGCCACAACTTAAATGGCATTCTCTCTCTCTGCTTCTCTCTTTCCCTGTAGTCAGTGGTAGAAGCTGGTAACCTTGAAGGAAGCTATAATATTCTAGGGAAATTGCTACATTTGATTGAGAATGTGTCGTTCAAAATGGATGCCATCAGCCAAATTGGCCTGCAGGTATTGAGTTGTTGCCAGGGCAACCTTGCCCTGAAGCGAATTGAAGTGAACGGTTAATGGAGTTAATCTAATAGGATTGGAGCAGTGTATTTCTCAAAAACCACACAGACATTGAGATAATGTCCAGGTAAGGACTTTAATTGCAATTGTACCACCATCAAAAAAACATTTGGCCAAACAAAAGAATGTATTTTTCCACCAATTACACATCATTATCAACATGATACGTTTCAATCATACAATGAAATGAGTTGAGATTACCAATCAAGATAAAGTGATTGATAAGTCTGGATGTAATGCATCTCATATATTTTGAAACTTGGGTGAATTATATGTACTGTATGATAATTATTGGACTAAGCCTTCGCAGTCTCCAGAAATCCTATTTCCCTCATATTTAAGTCAGCCTGCACCAAATCTGAGGCTTTACATGTTTAAGTAAAAACCCAGTGGAAAAGATTATTAGTTGAGTTTTGATTCATTATCCAGAGATACTGCAATAATGAATGGAGAATAAGTGAGACATGCAATTCTCAGCCATCTCCTAAGACATGCCAAACTCTCGACTTCAACTCGTCCAAAGGAATGCGGATTTTTCAGAGATTTTCATAACTGCTTTTGAGGTTTAGACTGAGATCTCACCACTTGATCTATTTGACACTGCGTCATAAACATATTCTCAACAGGAACGAATTCTGTAGCAGCCGGCGTCGTGAGCTGATGCGTAGATAGACAAATACTAAACCTTTTCCTAGCTCGCTTATGAGAACCAGTCATAGCCTTCAGTCTTAGTTTGGATTCACCTGCCTGTTTGCCTACCTGCGTGTGACCATTGCCCGCCTGTGACCACGATTCCTGCCTTCTGCGAAGGCAGAATAAACACCTGCCGCGCTCAGAGCGTGAATCTACACCTTTTTCTCCCGGAGTATTCATTACAAATACATTGCTCAGCTGTCTCTCTGTCAGACAAGCTGAGTGACAGTTGCGGGCAAGACGTCAAATAACTGATACGTGTAGACAGGGTAACACTTTATCAGTAGACGCTCTACAAACTATCAGTCAACCTCAGAATATCTCCTCATTTTCAACAAGGTAGTCGGTCTACGAACCATCTGTAGACTATCAGCATCGTTTCAACAGCATATCTGCAGCCTGTCAGTAGCATCTACAGATGGACTATCCAGTTTAAGTGTTACCGTTACATTGCCACGTGACACCGTTGGGACAAGTTCATTGTATAAGTAAATAAGGCCAAATAGTATGAACAAACAGCTTGCTTGACGACGCACCCTAATTTGAATTCCCCTCTGCTCTATCGATTGCTATATGCATTCAGTCTGAAGCTGCCATCCTTTGAAGTAGTTTTCGCGAGTTCAAAACGAGGGGCGCTGTACAAAACAAATGAATCAGCGATTGGATCGCGTCCAACAAATCTAACCAAAGTTGATAGCGGCATCATAATGGCCAGCTCTAGCCCAACCCTTTGGATTCTGGGACCAATCAGAACAATCCGAATGTGTTCCCATTCCAGAAGTCATCAGGGAGGGAGTCAAATCCAGACTCATTGTGGAGAAGAAATGTCAGTTGGCTGGAGCGGTGTGGATGGGTAGCCATGATATCACGACTTTACCAATGTAACAACAGTGTGATGACATTTTATCAGCGAGGAAGTTCCAAAAAGGAGTAACTAGCAGCTATGATGTTGGAGCACCACTGACCTATTGAACAAGTCACTCTTCTCAGCTCTCCCAGATGCAGTTGTTGCACTTGTTTGATCTCTCTACGTCGGCATCCGCTTCTTCCATCTACAAAGTCCATGAAAGAGAATGAGTAATTCATCTCTCATTTCTTCTTCTTTGTTGTTTGTCGTTGACCTATTTCAGTTGCAGCGACATGGTGTTTGTCGTGTCTCCTTCACTGTGGAGGAAGAGACTGTGGAACACCTGGAGAGCCAGGAGAACGTGTGAATTTGGAATTAGTCTTGGTGCCTATGGAATGAACACCATAGGGCCCAAGATTATGTGGCAGAACTCAAGCTGAATACTATTTTGATATGTGGAGACAGTTAAAAACAGTTACATGTAATTAAATGTAATCGAAAATGTAATCTACATCATCCCCAAAAGTAATTATGTATCATGAGAGGGCCTTTAACAGTAACTAGAAGTGGTTATCTTCAAAGAAAGACCACATTTCTTAAAATCTCACATTTCTGGTAAAAAAAATGTTGCAAATGGGTAAGGTGATCCAAACGTCTGCCCCCATCACTGTGAACATCTCACAGTGCTCTAGCGTGGCTTCCTGGACTCGTTAGAAACGTGCCTTTCATCTCCTGTCAATATTGTCCGTTTACGACAAACAGAAAGTTTTTTTTTTGTTCAAAATCTATGAATCATTTTAAATGAATGGCTATAAATCGATCTCTGACTGTGCTACAGTGATGAAACCACTCTATCCCCCTGTGCTATGATGTAAGTATGGCAGGCATGTGCTTTGTCAGTGGCTGTGATGTAGGGTTCAGCTAGGAGTCGATGGACAGTCAGAAGAGCGAATGAAATGGTAGAAGGGACATCCCAGCTTCAAGTGGTTTCAGATTTCACATTCTAAGTCACACAGAGGCTCAAAAAAATATACGACTGAGCCAGATCGATTTATAAGCAGAAATGTTGGTAGGAATGGGCCCCAGAACCACGCAGGTCCTCTAAACTGAGGACTTTACATCCTAAGAGGATTTATTCAATTCAAAGTGCAATAGTAATAATACAGTTAACGGTGTACAGTATTTGGTGTTTGATTAATAACCTTTTCTATCATTAAATGTTATTACATGTTACTTTGTGAGGTACTGTAGCAGCTGGGGAGAGCTTGGGTGTCCTGGAAAGTAAAATGGCCACTGGAAAAATGTGTTACAAATAACATGCTACTACTGTCTGAAGGTAGCCCTTTCCTGCAGTCAAATGACCTAGTGGCCTCATGGGTGGAATGTTATACATATTTTTCATAATTAATAAACGTTATTAAAAAAAATGATGTAGGGGAATTTGTTCTAAACTGACTTGCCTAGTTAAATAAAGGTTGACATGGTACAGTTGTCTTCTTTTCTATTTATCCCATAACCATGAGTGTGAGGTTTATACTTTTGTTTCAAAGTAGATTTGTTCAAGGTTAAAGAAGGACATGTTCTTTTACTACATGTAACGATTTTCCTCTTCTTCTGAGGAGGATTAAGGGAGGTTGGACCAATGTGCAGCATGGTAAGTGTCCATTTTAGTTTATTAAACTGAACACTAAAGAATACAAAATAACAAAGTGAATGATACGAACGAAAACCCAAAACAGTCCTGAAATGTGAAACAAACATTACAACAGGAAACAATCACCCACAACTCAAAAGTGAAACCGGGCTACCTAAGTATGGTTCTCAATCAGGGACAACGATTGACAGCTGCCTCTGATTGAGAACCATACCAGGCCAAACACATAAATCCCAAATTATAGAAAAAGGAACATAGACTGCCCACCCCAACTCATGCCCTGACCATACTAAAACAAAGACAAAACAAAGGAACTACGGTCAGAACGTGACACTACTCATATCCTTGCTAATTTCAATCTCTTACACACACAATTATTAAGCTGGTGCTAGCCAGCTGCACTCTGAGAAAAAAAGGTGCTAAGTAGAACCACACAGGACTCTTTGGTTTGTCCACAGTGAAACCCTTTTTGGTGCCGGGTAGAACCCTTTGCAGAGGGTTCTATCTAAAAACCCACTAGGTAGCGTTCTTCAAACAATCCCCTACATATGGTTCTACCTAGAACCCTCTATGAAGGTTACTACCGAGAAACCTTTGGTCTTTGGAGAGTTCCACCAGTCTTACTAGCTTTTAAAATGTAATTATTTATGACAATACATTGCATGTATCTTAAGGCATTCTTTGAGGGCGTAGTTATACCTTAACAGAGTGGTGTTAGGAATCTCCTGGTTTACAGGCCAAGCCAGGCCTGCAAGTCACATTATGCTGGCATGTAAAGTGATTTGTAATTCCTATTGGAATGCAGCCAGAGTTAGGATATCCAACAAGTGGAATGAATAATCACCCACAACCTGCATTCAGAATGACTGCCAGGTTAGGGAAGATTGAATACTTAGACTGCCTCAGTCATCTAAACTGAAACAACCATCTCAGTAACGGGTGCAATAAATCCAATTACTAATAGATTGAATTAATTTAGATGTCATTTATATTTGCGTAGCACACAAGTAATCAACCAATCAATGTACATGCACAAACACATATATGACAGTAAAACAACAATTCTGAGACTCTCCCTGCAATAGAGCATGGTGTGAAAAAGTATATATGGTTCTAATGTATGTAGAACCCTTTTTGCCTTCCAAAGAATCATCAACGAACCCTTTCTTCCAAAAAAACGGTTCTTAGGATGTTAAAGGTTCTAGGTAGAACCCTTGTCTTCCTAAAAGTGTTCTGCTGATCAAAATGGTTCTTGGTAGAACACTATCCCTCTGCAAAGAACCCTTTTGGAACCCCTTTTCCTAAGAGTGTAGCTTCATGGACCATCTCATAATACGATGATTGAAACCATGTTGAGTTACTGTAAGAACCACTTTAATAGTGAAGACTGTGCCTTACCAAGGGGCTGTTGTTGTTTACGAGAGTGTGCCATTTCTTTCATAACCAACATTATTCAAAACAGGATGCTTTTTTGGAAATAATTACTGGGGCATTCTGGGGGGATGTTTGTAATTTCATACGCTCATACAAAACAATTCCGTTCTTCTCGGCACCAGATGGAACATATAATTTCAAAATGCTTCAAGATAGGACATTTCATTATTCACATTCTTGTCTAGTGATCACTGTACTAACAGAATGGATCACTACTGTACACAACAGAATCTCAATAGAATCCCAACAGAATCTCAATAGAATCTCAATAGAATCTCAATAGAATACCAATAGAAACTCAATAGAAACTCCCACTGACTCTCAGATGCTACAACGGCTGTGGGCTGTACTTCCCATTAAAATATCGTAGTTTCCCCCTAGTTATTATCAAATAGCCTTGGGAGGTGGTGGAGGGTGTGAACAGGGATTCCTGCATGGAGCCCTCATCAAGTGCATTCACAGGAGGGACTAGTTTGGATTCACAGCCATTCTGTAACCTCTGATCTGGGTGCATCTGAAAAAGACCTCGTGATAGAAACAGTATGCGGGAGGAAATTGAATGCAGCTGTCCCACGTTGTTTGTTTCTGTGCTGTTCATCCCTCTCCCCTTTTCTTCCAACTTTCCTTCTTTTGTTCTCTAAGTTAGGATTCGGAAGAGGTACCTTCAACTAACAGAGCTGAAGGTTGAACTTGAGGATAAAGTCAAGCAGCAAGACAGGTGTCTGGCATGTGCTTTGTGTCGATCTGATTGGGTGGCACAAAACCACCAAACCCCACTGCATGGTCCCAGGGGGTGTAGGCTTCACATCTCAGACAGCTATGATGGCGAAGGAAGGCATTTCTTCGCAACTGTGAGGCGTCTGTGAGATCATAACTCACTTCGTCACAAGCAAAAGTCGATCTCCCAGTCATCTGACTTGTCTCAGTTTGATCTGTGGGAGGGCTTCAGTGAGTAACAACACTGACAAATTTCCACATTACCCCCGAATCCAAAACACAGCTAGTGGAAACAAACAACTTGACTTGTTTACGCCAACTTTCGCAATTGTCAAGGTCCCCCCACCGCCTCCCTTTCCCCCTCCCACTTTCCCTAACACTAGGTTGTTCCTTGAGCATTTCTGGTAAACAAGTAACACATCCACTCAACAGTAGGAGGAGAGCTTATGACGGACTTGACTTGTTTTCATTGTCAATCATGTTAACTCTTGTAACATAACGACTTTTGGCTACAGCATGGAAATGGCTGGCACATCAGTCCTAATACGGCATCACTTTTCGATTAACCCCTAGTGGGACACTTATTCCAGAGCGAGAGTTAGCGGCGTAGGATGACATCTCTGAAAAGTTCTCGAACCTTACCCTCATAGTAGGGTCTTGAGCCTTTCGTATCCGCCAGCTGTTACATGTCAACTGCCTCAGAGCGTCTCCCCACCTGTTCCGGACAGTTTCACCACACTTCCTGTTGTACCTGCTGAGGACACAGCGGCCACATTTCCATTAGCGGTCCCATATAATCAACTCTGTTACTTCCCGTCCACTCTTTACCTCATGTCAACTATGCTACCCTCTGTCAACTGTTATCAGCAATCACTAGCGTTGAATACAGATCCTCTCTTGTATTTCACAGCAGCTCCGCTACCTTCAGAAACTTTATTTCCATTCCATTAGCACCAATGACAGTAGAATGGTGGTGGCACAAATATGAAGAACTGAATCGGGAAAAGGAACAGAAAGATTCTAATTCTAATGATGGCATCAGGATGTTTCACTGAATTTCATTTGACGTTTTGTTTTTTCCACCTTAACAGAATACACATAAGTAAACAGAGGAGGCATCAGCTGTCATGGTCTCGGCAGATGACCCTTGTGTTTTGAACACAAGACACTGCGGTGACACACGCAACACCCGACTGAGCGAAGCGCGCTGTCATCATTTTCCTCCTTTACGGTTTCTCTCAAGCGGCACTCGTCGTCGACGCAGCAGCTCCTTTTTGTCACCGTTCAAACAGGCACGGTGTGACACCCCCGTCGCGTTTTTAGAAGAGGAACACAGTCTTCGCCCTGACTGACACTAGTCAAATGCGCTGTTGCATCTCCAGAAGGTCTGCCGTTAAGAAACAATCGCTACAAAGCAGTTGTCATGCCACTGATGTTTTGCCTGGCTTCTCCCTCCTACCTGCATGGGCGGCAGATTGAATCCTACTGCATTGGGAAGATATTCCACGAAGGAGAAAAAAAGTTGTTCTTATCCTAAGATCAAAATCACTAACACTTTATTCGTTCAGTGTAGTTTAACACTCGATCAGCATAATGACACAACCGTCCAACCTGGCTTGAGGAATATGAACTAAAGATCTGACATGCTGTTTTCTAAACGTAGGGGATTAAAACACATATCACCAATTACTCAACATAGTACTGGGGGGGGGGGGGGTCACGGATTCAGTAGCTGAAAATGGCATGGTAAAGTACTAGAAGGGATTGTAAATGTTCACTCCAATGATGCATGCTTTTACAGTTACTTACATGTTAAAGCGCAGTAAAGAGCACTCACAGCCACTCAGTTACAGAGCATAATCATTACTGTGGACCACAACACTGTGGAGTCAGTTAGTCCTACATCTGGCCTTGAATCCTGTCTATATCATAGATACATAACAAGGGATGGGGAGAAGGGGGAGAGGGGGGGAGTGATGACGCTGATGTACTCACACATGTAAACATCTAGATCAAAAACCTTAACAACATGAAATACAACTCTCTCTTCATCTTGCTGACATTTGTCACAAATATGGCTGCCGCGCCCCTCTCAAATGTGCCCTCCCTCCCCAAGGAGACACCCCCCCCCTTTATAGTTCTCTTTATGTTTGTAATACACTGCCAAACAGTAGACAGCAACAATAACAGGAAATACTGCCAAGAGCGAGAGAAAGAAAGACCTAAACTTCAGGACCTTTCCTCTTCAGACCTTTATCTTTGTAATTTTGGTTTCTCATGTTTGACATCAAATATGCTGAGTTTTTTTCCCCTCAATGCTGTGTACTCTGTAATTATTAATCTGACTTGCAAGATGACTGCCTTCAGGGCAAAGTCAGACACAAAAGGCCCTTCTCTGATGTGGAGCAACACAGAAGAACACAAAAGAAGACAGTGAGAGAGAGAGTGAGAGAGAGAGAGAGAGAGAGAGAGAGAGAGAGAGAGAGAGAGAGAGAGAGAGAGAGAGGACAAGAAGAAAAGCAGAACTCTGCCTCCAAACTCATGTCTGAACTTTTTGACAACAGTTGTAAAACTTTAGAAAATAGAGAGAAGAGAAGCAAAGAAAAACTGAAAAGCAGAGAGAGAGCGAGAGAAAGAGAGAGAGAGAGAAGGTGGAAGAGAGTGAGAGAGAGAGACAGAAAGAGAGAAAGAGTGAGAGAGAAAGAGAGTGAGAAACCGATTTGAAAACAAAGCTCCAAAAGCTGTGTTGTTGTGACAGTGGCACGGCGAAAGCAACAGTGACTGGATGCAGTAACGAGCTCCTCTTACTTCTTCCAGACACACTCATCTCCCACATATTTCTTCTTATCACCTTGAAAAGATTAGTCACCATTCACTGCTCTGCAGCTTCCCATCGCTGTGGATTTCATGCCTGTGTACTGTGGCAGAGTTACACCAGAATTACTTAATGTTACTCTGAATGACTTCACCATGTCACACTGCAGTAGTTGGCTTTAGACAAGCCAGACACCATTCTCCCCTGAATCCCAAATGGCACCCTATTCCCTCTATATAGCAGGGTTGGGGTCAACCCTGCTATACTGTATAGTGCACTACTTTTGGCCAGGGCCTATAGGGCTCTGGTCCAAAGAAGTGCACTATGTAGAAAATAGGATGCTATTAGGGAAGCAGTCATAGATCCTTGTCTCTATGACTCAGGTGGATGGTGACTCCTGCCCTATAGCTGTTAAATGTGTATATTGGATGATAGGTTGGTTTTATGGTCTACCTACCCTAACAGCTAGTTCGACTGATAGAGTTTCTCCTTGGTTTCGGCGGGGACCCTGTTGTGCTTTAGCTATGTTGAAACAGTGTTATGCTCTTACATTAATGTACAAATGTAATTAATGTACATTTAAATTGCAATGCATTTATTTAAGTTAACCAGGTCTTTCCTGAGCAGTCTTCACCATGAAGAAATGAGCTCTTCTGCCTTGCCGGTCTTGGCAACACACTATGTAGGTGGCAGAGAGGCAGAGATGACCCTGCAGCCCCCATTAAGTGTTACTCCCACCAAGCCATGTTCACAATTGGAAACAGGAACAATAACAGGTGGAAAGTCTGTCAGTCACTCTCACTGGCAGGAGGAGGAGGAACCTGCTGGGGAGAAAGCAGAGAGAGAACATGGGTTGAATTGCGATTAGGGTAACACTGTTTTGCGGCAGTAAAAATGACAAGGTAAAAATGTGTCGTTCTGCCCCTGAACAAGGCAGTTAACCCACTGATCCCCGGTAGGCCGTCATTGTGAATAAGAATTTGTTCTTAACTGTCTTGCCTAGATTCAATAAAGGTCAAATGTTAAAATAAAATAAAAAATGTTGGTGTTTTGTATGTGGGATGTGTCTTAACATTGACCATCATTACAGTCTAGAGGATGAGTGCTGAAGTAACACAAAACAAATGATTTAATGTATCTGAAGATTTAGATATAAAAGAAGAGAAAGACAGTGAGAAGAAAATAATGAGATAAAGAGAGACAGAGAAAGAAAACAGAGAGAGCAAGAAAAAGACAGACAGAGAGAGAGAGAGAGAGAGAGAGAGAGATGGAGCCACGGAAGTGAACGGGGAGGGAAAGTTAAAGAGGAATGCCAGCTCCCATGTGGCCGCCTGCTGACTTAAAATGGTTTCTGGTCAGGGGAAGTGGCAGAAGTAGATGCCCAAATTAGAGAGGAACCCGTCAGATCCCTGGAAACCCTGTCATCCTCGGAGCACTGGCGTTCCAGGCCCAACGACGTGGGAGTGGGTGCCGCCTGACGCTGTTTGGTTCAGATGAGATGGGAGGGGCCCCGGCTTCGTGGCGGATTTTCTGAACTTCCGAAACCACAATGCACTTTAGAAGACAGGGCTCGTAGGGTCGGACTGTCAGAGTCTATCGATCACAGGGTTGATTTCTGTTTCTTGTCTCTCTGTAACAAGTAATTTGGTTGGAGAGACAGGCCCCCACAAGCGTTTAGATGTAAGTTGTTGTTATTTGCCAGGCTAAGAGGGTTTCATAAGTAGAGCTACACACTGAAAAAATAGTTATTGGGATAAACATAAATAAATTACTTCAAGTGGTAACACGTTAATGAGTATTTTCAGGTCAAATAAATACTTTAGATAACATTTTATTATCATGTCAATGATACTTGTATCATTTGATTACAATCAAACCCATAATTCACCTCAGTTAAACCTAATTCAACTGCAACTCAAACGTTTCATATTTTTCAAACTTGATTATTTGCTTTACTGAAAACTAAAATACTATGCAATTACAGCCTCATAATTAGGCTTAAAGAAAGTTATTGTATTGGAGTAACTTAACAAATGTAATGAATTTCCTGCAAATCAAAATATTAGGTTTGTTCAAAAAGCCCTCAAGATGCACTGTAAGAAATTACTCTTTCGTTGATCTAAAAAATATATTCATATTAAAAGTAAATAAATCAGGTTCTCAATTGAATAAACAGCCAAATACAGTATGATTCAATATCAAGAGTTATCAGTCAGTAAAAGCGCTTAAGGTGAACAACAGTTTTGACAGTCTAAAGAATACATCAATGCAAAGATGATTACAGATGCTGGCAATAGACAACATTAACTGGAATGACATTCACTCTGACGGGTGGGCAGAAAGAACAAGCTGAATATCATGTACCCAATCAGCTACACCTCCAACTCCTCTGTTAGGCTGCCCACATTCCCCCCACCGCTATTCAATGCGCATATGCATGTGGTGTTGAAAGCAATTTAGAAGCTTTCATTCAATTAAAACAAACCAAAACGTAAAACGTGGTCTTTGGTTCGAGTCCTCTCACAAAATATATATATTTTTTAATACTCATTGAGCTACAGTTTGATTTCAAATGTACAATGCTGTCTATCTTTAAAAACATAATTGTGTCAACATTTTTTTGTATATGTGTCACGACTCCGACAGAAGGTGGCTCCCCTTCCCGTTTGGGTGGCGCTCGGCGGTCGTCGTCGCCGGCCTACTTGCTGCCACTGAATATTTCCTCCCCCTTCTTATGTGTTTATTGAGTGCACCTGTTTTGAGTTGGGTATAATTAGTGAGGCTTTATTAGTCAGCCGGCCCGCCCGGTTCCTTGTGCGGATTAATTATTGTGACCTTCTGTTTGGTGTAACTTGTGTGCACGTCTGTGGGTTACGTGTTTTCCCATTTCGTGGGTTTTGCTGGACAGTTTAACTCCCCTGTTTGGGGCGTTTGTTTTGTTATACGCCCTGTGTTTTCGTGGGGTTGGCTTATGTTCGCCGTTTTGGTGCATTAAAGTAGCACTACCCTGAACTCTCTGCTTCCTGCGCCTGACTTCTCACCCACTACACTCAGAACTTACAGAATGCTTCCTCGCTGCACCGGTTGTACGATATAAAGCCCTTAGACTTTGCATATTTGCCACTAATTCATATCTATACTGTACTACAACTCAAATAGGCAAGTCTGTGTCTCGGAATCTTTCATCTCTTTGTATTTCCAGCTGGACTCCATAGGCATGCAGCTAATTAGAGGCAATATGACGACTGCACAGTATATTCACAATGTACGGAGCCTGACATCTATAACATCAAACATTCCTTCATGTGTGCTCCTTTATTACAGAGGATCATCAACTTCCTGGTTAGACTCAGACCAACCACATCACCTCACGTACTGTGACTGTGGATGATCTTCATGATCCACAGCTGGTGCGTTGCACGCCATTCCAACCGGGGTGTTGAATGCCGTTCCAAAATGTCTATGTTAGACACAGAACTTTGTGATTCACCCATTCCGTAGTGTGCGAGTGGGAGGAGGAAAGAGGAAATATGGAGAATGATGTGTAAGAACATACTGAATCTGTGGAATTATTTTGGGAGGGAGCAAGACTCATCCTGAGTGAACTCATCCAAATGGAATGACATCCAAACCAAAGCCAGATCAAAGGAAGTATGGAGAGGGGCAGAGACAGAGAAACAGAGCAAGCAACCGAGAGAAATGCAAAAATACTATTCATCGCCATCAAAACAGCCCTCTTCCTCCTATGAGACTACAGAGAGACAGTACTGTCAGCTCTGTGCTGCTTTGCTCTACACCCATGTGTATATGCACGCATACATTAGCAAAATGACAATCACGACAATACAAACAAGAGATGGGGACAAAAGAATTCCCGCCATCTCATTGTCCCACACACCAAAGGAGGTCAAGGGAGCGCAGACACAAAAAGAGGAGACAACTCGCCACACATCAGCTGAGGGAAGGGAGGAGGGAGAAAAACACAGACCTTGCTGTAATGAACCAATCTTCTGCTTGTTGTTTACAATCAACAAGAGCATTGATTTGAATAGGGGCTGGGGAGTGGAGAAGATGGATGGAGAGGAGGGGTGAAGGAGCTTATGTTATCTGTTAGGCTCTGCCTGTCCAGGGCATTACGAGTCCTGCATCGCTCATTTCATGGCAAGTGCACTGGAACAGATTATTGCTGGCTATAGAGAGAGAGAGCGGGAGAGAGATGTAGAGAGAGAGGAAGGGGAGTATGAGAGGCCTGGTTTTGTAGTCAGAGACGAGGAGGAGAGTGAGCTCACTCCAAATCCCTGATTATGCACACCCCACAATTGCCTCACATTAGCCATCGATTTATTTACTTTATTTATTTACTCTGGCATTCAGCAGGTTTCGTTCTCTCCCTCCCTTCCCTCTCCGAAATCATTTTCTGGCTGTGCCGCTGCTCTACCAAAAGCACTCTAGCCAGTTGAGTAGGCAATTGGACTCTCCATAATGTTTTCTACAGATGCTGTCAAATCCTCTGTGACTAGCACTGATTGCCTTGCTCGCATCCGGAGTTGCACCGTTAGCTCGTCTCATGCAGAGTTCATATATACACACCAAGCCTCCAAATCCAACACCCTCCCCTTCCATTTTGTTGCATAAATTTTGGGACACAGAGACATCGTCCATCCTTTGACAGTTCAAGTTCCTTTTTTATAGCTTTTGGGGGGGTCTTCACTTGAAGGTTTACTGTCCAAGATGCCATAGCAGGTCCAGCACAGGAGGAGCCATTTTGTGGGTTCCCCTGGCATGTGTTGATCCCCCGACACTTCCTGCTGCCCCCTGTGCTCAGTGAAAGACGATATGACAATGGACCACCGGGAGAGGGATGTCTTCACCCAGCGGGGGCCGTCAACTGCAGTCATTTGGAGTTCTAAACTTGGCTCAAGGGCTGTGAGATGGAGCTGGAGGGCTGGAGGGGGTAATACAGTTATTGGAGGGAAGCGACAAGGTTGACCTCTTTCACCCTTGGCCTTTCTCAATCAGTTTCAATGGCAATGCCAGCAATGTGTCGTTTCTCTCTTCAAGGCTGGAGCTATATCAAGTTCAGTAGGGATTAACTGTCCTGGGAACACTTCACATGTATGACAAGACCAGGGAAATGAACTGTCCACACATTGTTGCACTAATGCAATTCCACAAAATACACAACATGCGCAGCAGCAGATTAGCAAAAAATAAAATAACACATTATCTAATTTACTTCGTACAATGTTGCCATAAATTCAAT
This sequence comes from Oncorhynchus masou masou, assembly GCF_036934945.1. NCBI lineage: Eukaryota > Metazoa > Chordata > Actinopteri > Salmoniformes > Salmonidae > Oncorhynchus > Oncorhynchus masou. Next base: position 28,926,497 of record NC_088216.1, read on the forward strand.
GCAGTTAATAAACCCTACAGGAAACCCCTAGAGTATAGCCTATAAAATAACATGTGACTGAGTTGTCATTGGGACTTTTCAAACAGTCAAAAATGTTATAGGCCTATGCACAATTCACTACATGGGCATCTCTGTCACAGACAGGAAGTCTTAACAATTCAGAGAGGTATGAAGGAAAATCTTCTCCTGTCCTAGAGCCTAGTCTAGCCAAAATCCTGACTCTCGCATGAAAATCAAAGCACATCTATTGCCTATGCATGTGAAAATACTGCTACAACACCTGCTTCTCTGCGCTGTCTCCTACCTACTACCCATATGAGAGCTTCTGTTGAGCTCTGTGTCGAGATAGCCTTCTGCTGAAATGAGCTGAATTAATTGAGGAGCATGATAATGCTAGCAATTTATGACAATGTCATTGGTGATCAAAGATAGTTACTCTAGCATTGCTAAATATCAGTTACAGAGTCACACTACCAGCCAAGGTGGAGCAACGCCCCTCTTATTAAGGGAGAACCCTGGCATAGTGACCATATCTTGGTTTTAAAAGCTTTAAAATGGGCACTTACAGTTTTTGCTGTATTTCCCAGGACAAAAGGGATAAATATGAATTATTCCCACTATTGAAACTTGGTAGATTTCCGGAAAAATATTGTTCCCTAGAGTTCAGGTAGTGGGTTATTAAAGTATTCCAAGGCATTCCAAGGTTAATTTCACTTAACTAATGAACTAACGAGACTGCATCAATTAAGCACCTTATTGTACCTTATTGTACATATACTTCATTATTCTCAACATTCCACGTTCAGGATGTTAGCATGCCCACATACTTCCCCAGTGAAGTCCATCTCCTAGGTTAAGACCATCCACCATTGTTCATTCCCCCCTCTCTCCTTTGTATGAGCAACCACCACAGGGGTGTGCAACTACCGCCTCATTTTCCCTTCTTCTTCTTCTTCTTCTTCTTCTTCTTCTTCTTCTTCTTCTTCTTCTTCTTCCCCGTCGAGGCGGTACACAAAGCATTCAAAGATGAGGTCTTATCTGAAGCCGGTGGAAAGGTTTCAACCCCGGAGCCTGGCCTAGGAATCTCGGAGGGCTATTCTGCCTCTCCCTCGCCTTCTTCATGGAATGATCCTGAAGGGAGCGCACAGTGGGCTGCATATTTGTGTTGCTGTGTGCCCACTTTATACTGTGCCCCCTGCTTAGAGCGACTACGCAGCGCAGAGCAAGGGGCCTGCTGGAATGCCTATAATGCACTGTGGAAACTGTGACTGCTTTTGATTTAAATGGTTTCAGATGCGCCTTTGGAGGCGCGCAGCGAGGAACAGCTGGCTGCTCCGGCTATTGATATGCACAAACGAACAGAGCGAAGGGTCTCCCCGGGTTCAAAAACTGTCAGGACCTCGAAAAGTCACTGCCCTCTTCTCCATCTTATCAGCTTATCATGTAATGATGTGTTATTGATGTGTTGCAGATGCGTTTCCTGTATGTTAACTGCATGGGTCCATCAATTAGTCCACCAACTGCAGTACTTATTAGTAGGAAACAGTGCTGCTATGGCGTTAGCTCACAGTGTGAAACTTGAAACCCAAAATGAAAGCTTTAAGGAGCTATAACAATGAGCATTAATTCTATCCTCCACTGAATTTGCCACAATAATTCAATGTGCCTCCTTGAAAACTCTTCAAAAATACTTTCAATTACTTTTGATTAGAGGTGTTTGTACAGTAGTGTGTCCTTGGGTCATATTAGAACACAGACACAGCCCGTACCCCTAAAATCACTACGGTTGCATTATTCTCATTGAGTGATTCATTTGAACCAAAAAAATGTTTAAGGAACTCAATAATTTTTCCCACTTCAAAACTCTTGTCTTATTTTGCATGCACTCAGGGGGAGCTGAGAGATATATTCTTTGAGTTCCAATGAAGTTACTTTTCCTTCTGGGTCGTTTAGCTTGGCCCTCTGCTTGGACTGACCCACAGTGGGAGCAGAAAGGGGGGGGGATCTGAGAATCACCAGCCAGCAGGAGTAATACTGTGAGACATTGAACCCTCCTAACCTAGAGAGAACAGCCAATCAGGGCTCAGTTCTAGTCTGTTCACCTATGACCCCTTCCTACAGTGCCTGGGGTTGACGCCGCTAAACTCCCAACACTAATCAAACCACGCCCACCACGCCTGGCTTTATCAGTTGGATGTTGTTATTAGGGCAGTTTCCCTCAATGTGAGATATTCTATTACTACTCAGTGAATAGTCATCAACCCCCACTCCCCCTCTCTCTCTCTCTCTCTCTCTCTCTGTCTTTCTCTCTCACACAATGTGACACACACACTACACACGCACATAGTCATCACACGCACACGCACACGCACACGCACACACACACACACACACACACACACACACACACACACACTCACACACTCACACACACACACACACACACAAACACACACCTCCTCCCCCGTCTACACCTGCAGACAGTGTGGAGAGGAGATAAGGCTGAATCAAATTCATGTCTCAATATTGATTTCATGCCAACCAATTTCACCCAATCAAAAAAGGTCACTCCGTGTTGAAATAAAAAAAAGGAGACAATTGCATGCTGGGTAGCCGTCAAGTTGACATATCCCATGAGTGAGACAGTTTTGAAATCCATGGCTAACCAGCCTCTTCAGCAGAGGAAATTGGAAAACAATATTGATATCTGATCACTTGATTACCTCAGATAGCAGTTTGTGAAAAGCAGGACTTTTTTATTGCTATTTTCTGCACTCTGGGGACGCGTGTATAGATGCTTATAGGCACGCTTGTGTTTCGTTTGTTTCTAAAGTATACGGGCGAAAGGAGACACTTTATACTATTGTGGTTTCTCCATTCAACACAACACAAAACCTAAATCTCTGTGCTTTGTATTGTTTTGAAGCTCAGAAAAATATGATCGACAGGAGGAAAACAGAAGACAGAGACTTTGTCACAAATGGCACTTTATTCCCTACATAGTGCACTACTTCTGATCAGGGCCCTATGGGGGCTCTGGTCAAAAGTAGTGCACTACATAGGGAATATGGGGCCATTTGGGAGGCATGAGAATCTGTGGGCTCGTGGGCAGATTTCAGAGCAGTCCTCTCCTCTCCTCTCTCTGGCTGTGTGATGATGGTCAAGATAGATGTCGGCTCTGGAGGGGGTTTGTGATGTGTCTGCCTGCTTCCCAAATGGCACCCCATTCCCTACATAGGACACTACATTTGACAAAAACAAAAGTAGTGCACTACGTAGGGCTTAGGCTGCCATTTGGGATGTAGTTTCTGTCTGTTATGTGATCCTGCTCTGTTGTTTAGCTTTGACCCGGGTTACTCCTACATGCATTAATGAGCTGATGCAGCGTTTGATGTTGCCCTTCAAATCTCCTCTGGTGCTTTGGCCCTCAGTGTCCACCTCCATCCCTCAATACACACACCCCCGTCTAGGCATCCGGGCATCCACCCACTGGTCCTGCCCTGCACCACCGTACCGGTCTGCTGCCCGGTTCACTAGTGGACTTGGGGCATCACTGCTCCTTGAGACACAGCATGGTTTTGAGAAAGAGAGGTGTGTATGTGTGTGTGTGTGGAGGATGTTTTCTCTCTTTTTCTATTTTTTTGTTCCCCTCATGATTTTTTCCCTTTTTTTTATTGCCAAGCCCAAACTCCCCATTTTTATTTAGGCAGCCAGCGCGGACAGCCTTCCAAATGCACAATTGCTTTGCTCTGTGAGGCTCGCTCTCTCTTTTCCCGGTATGCTAATTTCCTATGATGATCAGAGGGACGCAGGGATAAAAGTACTGCGCTTTAAGCACTTCGTAGTTTTTATGTTGTTGCCATAGTTACATGAAACTGGAAACCAAATCAATGTTACGGCTCTCATTTGCATGGACAAATGGAGAACCGAAACAGAACCAGAGAGAGAAAGGAGAAAGCAGATGAGAGAGAGAGAGAACAAACCATTGCCATCCGTCTCTGCAGTGCACCGTCTCCAGAGGACAAACAAGTCTAAAACAACAACAACTACCCATATTTACATATAGAGAGAACACATTCTCCACACTGTCCACCATACTACATGTTCTTTCTTGAACTGCATTGTTGGTTAAGGGCTTGTAAGTAAGCATTTCGCGTTGTTTTCAGCGCATGTGACAAATAACATTTGATTTGATGTTTCCTGTTAAAGGGAACTAATAGACAGCGTAGGATCTACGTAGCTTCAAGGTTCCCTCTATAGGACAGCTCCTCTGCTTTAGTCGACACCAAAACACTCCCAACCTCATTTCCATCCTATTCAGGCAATGCTCACTTGATATGTGCCCTGCATGCGATCGCTGGACTTTGAAGTTGTGCACAGGGCTGTATGGCTATGATTAACACAACCCTCCTCTCACTCCAGAACTTCGCTAGGCTGGGTGAGCTATGAGCCATGAGTTATACTGGTATTTGCAGCACAAGCCATCCCAAACACCGAAGCGCTTCTTCTAATATTTCTGCCTCTGAATCTCCATCTGAGTCTCCAAATGGCACCCTATTCCCTATATAGTGCACTACTTTTGACCAAGGCCCAATGGCACTATAAAGGGTATAGGGTGACATTTGGGAAGCTGCCTCCGTCTCCCGGTCTTATTAGCCTACTGAGTGCTTAATGAGTTGGTAATTAGCTCGGTGCCTAAATGTGACACTCGCTGTATCTCGCCACATCAGAATTCCAGATTGAGTCTCCTCGCGCCCCTTAATGAACTGGCTAATTTATTCACCCCAATCTGTTTGTCGTTTGAGGTAGCAGCTAGGCTCCTGCTCTGGTAAAGACTGTGTGTACCCATGCATCAGACGATTTGTCGAATGCGTCTCACTACAGTACATGATAGCCTGGGATATAGGCTAGTAATCAGGGGGAAAAGATAACATTGCCTTCAGCCTAGACGCTGATCTAAGGTTAGTTTTGTGTTTCTCTCACCTACTTGTTAAGGTTCATTGGGGGGAGGGTGGGCTGATCCTAGATCTGTGCCTATGGGCAACTTTTAGCGATCTTCTTCCCAGAGGAGAGAGGAGGAGTGCAGTATGGATAGAAGGGAAGCGGACAAAGAGGGGGCTCAGGGGCTCTATGTATCAACTTCTCAGAGTAGGAGTGCTGATCTAGGATCAGTTTTGCCTTTTGGATCATCATTAATCAGATTACATGAACAGGAGAAACCTGATCCTTGATCAGTACAGCTAATTTGAGATTGACACATACAGAATTAGAACAACTAGATGGGACCCCACCTTCAGTACACAAATGGGCAGGCATACATCTTTATTAGTTCTGGCCTGTGATTTAAAACTACAGTCTGTGATTTAAGAGAAAGACAAGGAACTCATTAAAACACATGCTCATCCCTTAGATATTAAAAACAATCCAGTGATATGACATTTCTAAGTATGTGTCCCATATGGCACCCTATTCCCTTTACAGTACACTCCTTTTGACCAGAGCCCATTAAACGCAGGGCACTATATATGGAATAGGGTGCCATTTGGGACAGAACCAAGGACTTGCACCCGGCATCCCCTTAGGTATAACAGCAAGGGGTTAACCCAGTACAGCACAGTATATAAGGGCTACATACCAAATGGCACACTATTCCCTATATAGTGTACTACTTTTGACCAGAACCCATACGTCTCTGGTAAAAGGTAGTGAACTATATAGGTAACAGGGGTGCCATTTTGGATGTACCCTAGGAGAATGGAACGAACCCAGGTTGGCTGCAGCCCAAGGCAACATGGTGTTTGTTAAAGGCTGGCGTGTAATTACCCAGAACACCCTCTGATTCCGCTTAGCACTCTTAATCTTTACAGGGCTCTGAGATGTATGGGAGCCATTACAGTAGTGACATAAATAGTTTTTTTTGTCATCATGTAGCCACATAGGGCCAAATGGCTTCCCAGCTAGCACATAATGTTCTGAGAACCATATGTTTCTTAGAGCTTGGTGAGAGCATGGTTGTCCTATGGTTATTTTGCATACCACCTTCCCACAATGTTCTGGGAATGGTGCAGGATACCTTGAATGGTGCAGGATACAATAATGTGGAGAGAACCATAGGTTTCTTAGCTGGGAATTTAAGTACTTCAGCATCACATTTCTTTTCAGGATTCCAGATGGTTCTATTTAAGGTTGTGTTCTCAAAACATTAAGAACATTTTCGTAAAACCACCAGAAAACATTGGTAACATTCAAAGAACATAATTTAAAAACATCTACAATCCATTCTCAGCATCATCAAAACTCTCTCGATGCTCTATCTTGTTAAGTGTGTTCAGGTGTGTTTGCTGCGCCCACTAACACCTGATCTTAATGAGTGCTTGTTTCCTTTGAAACGGGGTCTGTTTGAGTAACCTAAAATGAACAGCTTTAATGCTAGCACCATCATGATGGTACAGTGGACTCATTTTATGAGAGAACAGAAGATCATATGTTTAAATCTCACTGATGCCGTGCCACAATAAAAAAAGAAATGTGTTTGTATGTTTAATTTCCTTCAAATGACCTATAATTTACGTTCACGTAACGTTAATAAAAACCTCCCAGGATAACTTTCAGGGAACCATAGTAAAACGTTCTTAGAACCTCCCTGCAACCTAAAAATGTAGGTTTTCAGAACAGGCAAAACCATAAATTACATTCTCAGAAAGTTTTTAAAAAAGTCCTGTTTTACCTGTCAGGAAACATATGGCTTTGTTCCGTGAACCAATGGGAAACCAAACACATACATTACCACAACTTCCAAGGGGGGAGGTGATGGGTGAGATTGGCAAACCCACCAAGAGGAATGACAGAATTCTACTCATCCCAAGAGGGAATATCCCAGAATGGGTGGATGTAGTCAGAAGGAGTAGTGGGAAGAATGGTTGCTCCCCAAATGGCACCCTATTCCCTACAAAGTGCATTACTTTTGACCAGAGCCCTTTCCCAGACAATGGGAAAGAATGCCCAGATGAAGTCCAGGTCCCATTCTTGACATATAGGCAGCAACATTTTCAGCTGACGTCAACTTTGTTTTCCCCAGCCAAACGGCTTTGCAAACTAAATGAGCCTGTTTCGCTGATGACTACAGAGTACACTCATTAGGCTGGTTGAGAGAGACCACGTGCTTGCTGGGTGGGATATGTCTCAAGCCACAGCCAAGTCAACAAGCGTAAACACAAATGACATCATACATGGGAGCTCATCAAGCATGACAACAGTGGGTACGCTTGGAGATGGGAGGATAGACAGAGCAAAGCTAGTAGTGGTTTGGGCTAACCAACACCCCATGCTGGAGACCATCTCGGAAAATATACAGAATGTAAGATTTCAATTAAATTCATTGTTCTTTCTTCCATCTATTAGATATGTCCTTATAACGCATCTGACTAGTTAAAGGCTCAATCCTTAATAAATTAATAAGAAAAACAACAAAACAGAAGCCGCACGACTTGGCATTTGAAAGTGATATTCTTCAAGAATCAGTGAGTATAGCAATAATTTAAACAATCACAAACTGCTGTTAATATCACAGACTGGCCCTGCTACAAGTTGAATAAATTCCTATTGCTGTTATATTGTAGGACTGTTGTGTCAATTCATTCATTCAGGCCTTTCAGATTTCAGCTAACAAGGCAGGTGGCTCAGGTGCTGGATAAGAGCAGGAGCTGGAGCTTGGTGCTGTTGCCTATAGTGCTGTTGCCTATAGGTGTACTAATCCAAGAACCCTGACAGGTGTACACACACACACTTACACACACACACACACACACACACACACACACACACACACACACACACACACACACACACACACACACACACACACACACACACACACACACACACACACACACACACACACACACACACACACACACACTTCCTCCTCTCCTTTTACAACTTAATTGACACACTGCTCAGTCATCCGCCCATGCTTTGACACCCTGCGTTGCACACATACCTGTCCCCCCTCACCTTTGACACCCTGCGTTGCACACATACCTGTCCCCCCTCACCACCTGACTCGCTGGATAGAGGGCCCTAATTAATTTGGGCTTTGGTTCCTCTCTTCCCTCTTTTAAAACTGCTCTAAGTTTGCTTTGATCCGTCATTAGTGCATTTGATCTTTAGTGAGGCTGTTAACAGCACTACTGTATTAGACCATAGGGCTCTGGATGCTGATCCGTTCCCAATTACCCTCCCCTCTACTTAACCCCAGCCCCCAGGGGTAACGGCAACCCAGCACACCCTTGCACCATCAATAACGACAGAGAAGAGGGTGACACTTAAGAGAGGAAGTGGCTCAGCCCCAAATTATTTTTCAATGTGGCACCTGTGTCTTGCATTCCCCAAATGGCCCGCTATTCCCTATACAGTGCACTACTTTTGACAAAGGTCAGTCAAGTGAAGTAGCTCTCTCTCTCTCTCTCTCTCTCTCTCTCTCTCTCTCTGTCTCTCTGTCTCTCTGTCTCTCTCTCTCTCTCTCTCTCTGTCTCTCTCTCTCAATTCAAGGGGCTTTATTGGCATGGGAAACATATGTTTACAATGCCAAAGCAAGTGAAATAGATAATGAACAAAAGTGAAATAAACTATAAAATAAAGAATAAAGACCTCTCTCTCTCTCTCTCTCTCTCTCTCTCTGTCTCTCTGTCTCTCTCTCTCAATTCTAGGGGCTTTATTGGCATGGAAAACATATGTTTACAATGCCAAAGCTAATGAAATAGATAATAAACAAAAGTGAAATAAACTATAGAATAAAGACCTCTCTCTCTGATATCTACATTTTATGAATGTAGTTCAACTTCACAGGCCTTTGCACTGAATCCCTGTACAGATCAAGGAAACATTCCCAATTGTCACTTTGTTCCCAAATAGTATAAAGGGAATCGAAGCGCCATTTGGGAAGTAGTTCTAATCTGATCTGGTCTCTACTAACCACTCCCTTTGATGTCTCTGCGAACCTTTTTCCATGTAAAATATATCAACGTGTCATGTTGAAGCATGATTTCTCTCAGCAGATTATTTCTCATGCGGGTACTTTAAAAGGAGCAACAATGTCAAATGGTCTTCTCCAAGTCAAATCGCTCACATTCCTTTGTCTCTTTTTCATGTTGGGCTCTGAGATAAAGTCTTAGCTATAACCAAACCACGTTTCCATTTTAATGGGAGTCATACCGTATAAAAAACGAACTGTGACAGCTGTGATGGAAACAGGTAGTTTCGGTACAATTTTATAAATGGCGACAGATCATTTGTCCATTTGACATGGTGGGATCTTTTTGTGTCTAAAATTAATTATGCGAGAATGTCACGTTCTGACCTTTATTTCCTTTGTTTTGTATTTATTGAGTATGGTCAGGGCGTGAGTTGGGTGGGCAGTCTATGTTTGTTTTTCTATGATTTGGGTATTTCTATGTTTCGGCCTGGTATGGTTCTCAATCAGAGGCAGGTGTTATTAGTTGTCTCTGATTGAGAGTCATACTTAGGTAGCCTGGGTTGCACTGTTTGTTTGTGGGTGATTGTCTATGCTAGTTGCTTATGTCAGCACAGGTCTAGTTTGTAGCTTCATGGTCGTTATTGGTTTACTGTTTTTGTATGGAGTGTTCAGTACTTTCTTTAATTAAATATTCACTATGAACACATACCACGCCGCATTTTGGTCCTCTGATCCTTCTCGCCTCTCCTCTTCAGACGAAGAGGAGGAAAACCGTGACAGAGAAATGGTGGTGGAAACGCCTTTTTGCACAAATGTTGATATTATAACCATCATATTGAAGTAAACTTGGAGTCACACGATGATATGGTGTGTGGTCCTTCCACTAAGACATGGGAAACCATGCAGTTTGTTAGGCTATAGATGATATAATTCATGATGAACGTCACAGGGTGGTGAAAGTGCACGGTGATCTTGATGCTCCTTTCCAATAAATATCGAGGGTATTATTCTGGTGACATGATGATCGATGCTTGACTGCCGTTTGACAAATCAAAATAGGCTTGCTCTTGTCCATAATAATCTCATCATGTCGACGAGCCTACTGTATCTGCGAGCTGTAGGCTAGAGTTTACGTGCCGAGACCAGAGGAGGCGCTATTTAACGCAGCAGTTTAGAAACACAATAAACTTCAGATTTTTATTTTATTCCGATTTTTTATTCGGTACATGAAAAGTACATTTTGTGTGCACGACGTCATCACGCACTGACTTTTATCTGCAACAAGTACATTTGGTTGAATCACACCACCGGTGGGAAAATTCACATATTTTCTATATGCAGATTTTCGAACATTCGTATAAAAATCTGTCGCAAATTGGATGGAAACCTAGCTACTGAGGCCCTTTAGGGAAAACCATGTGAAGTTGTGAAGTCAGAATGGTCCCCAGCTATACAGGAATCCCAATAACCTTCATCATATCAAATATAGTAGCCTGCCTTCAATATGTTCACTCATAGGTTATACTTACTGTAGATCTGAGATGTGTTGGTTGGTTGGGGCCTCAAGGCCAATACTCAAATACCAATGGGGATAAGCACAACTTTCAGAGCCTTCAAACCTTGAAGTTAGTTTTTCAAAGCATCTAAAGCCATGAGAGAGTTTATATATAGATTTACAATTCCACATAATATTCCTTTCAGTTGGGGCTTTTGCTTTGCTGCTCTGCTGCCTGGGAACTCACTCAGCCCAAATACACCCTGGAGCCTTTTCTAATGAAAAGACACGATAAGGGGTTAAATGTCCTCAACACACACAAGCATGCACAGACACACACACACACACACACATGGATTCTAAACATCAGAGGCGACTCACTGTCCATCTTTGAGTCAGGACCAACAGAGGTTCTCCAATAAAAGCCTGCAATATTGATGGACGATTTGAACAATGGACAGAGATGATACAGTTTTCTGTGTTCGATGATGGACTGGGACAAAAGCCCCCATCTTATGAAGTGCCTGACTGTCATACATGTCTCCCCTATCCTAAGGGTTAATTACTATTACATACTAATATAGAGCCACCATATCAATAAACTGGCTGTACATGTGTCAGTGTGTCTCTCTCTCTCTAAGCTTTCTCCCCACATCCACTACACTTGACTGGTGCAGCAGCTGAGATGTCTGTGCTGCTAAGAATAGCATCACTGGGACCAGAAGACCAGGGGACGACACTGCCTGTGCTGGGCCCAGCAACACCCTAGGGTAACACTTTATTTGAATCCATAATAAACCATTTCTAAGGCATTTACTAACCATATGCTTCCCATTTATGAATCATTGCTCCCACATTTGTAAATGTTAGTAATTTAGTTATTCACAGATGTATATACATTTTCTTAACATCTCGTGTTGTGTGCTTGTTCTTTTACCAGGTACTACAGGAATGTCTACCAATGGCATGACCATCTTTTTGTGAGAAATTACACTTGTCACCCAAAAAAACGATTTCAAAAGTATAAACAGCACTCACTAGATTTGAGACTGCAAATATACTTTACTAATGATTAGTAAATGGTTTATTAATGTGGAAGTATTGATTAATAAATGGTGAACTCACAATTTATAAATGCTTTATAAATTGGACCCTTAAAATAAAGTGTTACTATCCTAGTTGTGAATAAATAAACACATATACTGAACAAATATATAAATGCAACATGCAACAATTTCAAAGATTTTACTTAGTTACATTTCATATAAGGAAATCGGTCAATTGAAATAAATGTATTAGTTGTCTGGACCTCTGGCAGTCTCTATGGGGGTGCCACAGGGTTCAATTCTCGGGCTGACTCTTTTCTCTGTATATATATCAATGATGTCGCACTTGCTGCTGGTGATTCTCTGATTCACCTCTACTCAGACAACACCATTGTATACATCTGGCCCTTCTTTGGACACTGTGATAACAAACCTCCAATGAGCTTCACCGCCATGCAACACTCCTTCCGTGGCCTCCAACTGCTCTTAAATGCTAGTAAAATGAAATGCATGCTCTTCAACCAATCGCTGCCCGCACCCGACCGCCCATCTAGCATCACGACTCTGGACAGTTCTGACTTAGAATATGTGGACAACTATAAATACTTAGCTGTTTGGCGAGACTGTAAACTCTCCTTTCAGACTCACATTAAGCATCTCCAATCCAAAGTTAAATATATTGCCAACAGCATACCACCCTGCATACCACTGCTGACTTGCTTCTAAAGCTAAGCAGGGTTGGTCCTGGTTAGTCCTTGGATGGGAGACCAGATACTGCAGGAAGTGGTGTTGGAGGGCCAGTAGGACGCACTCTTTACTCTGTTCTAACAAAAAAAATATCCCTATACCCCAGTGCAGTGACACTGCCCTGTGTAGGGTGCCGTTGTAACGGCGTTCTTTTGTTGTTGAAGGAGAGTCGGACCGAAATGCAGCGTGTAAGTTACTCATGTTTATTATGTGAAGACAAAACGAACGAACTATACACGAATAACTCTAAATACAAAAAACAACAAACAGAACGAAACCTAATACAGCCTGACTGGTGCAACCTACACAGAGACAGGAACAATCACCCACGAAATGCAAAGCGAAATCAGGCAACCTAAATACGGTTCCCAATCAGCGACAACGAGAAGCACCTGACTCCGATTGAGAACCGCCTCAGGCAGCCAACCTAATTAACACACACACACACCCCTAATCAACTACAATCCCAACTACTACAAACCCCAATATGAAACTACAATACATAATAACCCCATGTCACACCCTGGTCTGACTAACTAATAAACTAAAACACACAATACTAAGACCAAGGCGTGACAGCCGTCTTTTGGATGGGACGTTAAACGGGTGTCCTGACTTTCAGAGGTCATTAAAGATCCCATGGCACCTATCGTAAGAGTAGGGGTGTTAACCTTGGTGTCATGGCTAAAATTCCCAATCTGGCTCTCAAACCATCATGGTCACCTAATAATCCCCAGTTTACAATTGGCTCATTCATCTCCCCTGTAACTATTCCCCAGGTCGTTGCTGCAAATGAGAACGTGTTCTCAGTCAATTTACCTGGTAAAATAACGAATAAATGAATCTAGAATTGGCTTCCTACTTTGCAACAAAGCCTCCTTCACTTTAGCTGCCAAACATACCCTCGTACAACACCGAACCTTGACATCGACGTTTAAATTTACAAAATAGCCTCCAACACTCTCCTCAGCAAATTGGATGCAGTCTATCACAGTGCCAACCGTTTTGTCACCAAAGCCCCACATACTACCCACCACTGCGACCTGTATGCTCTCATTGGCTGGTCCTCGCTACATTTTTGTCGACAAACCCACTGGCTCCAGGTCATCTATAAGTCTTTGCTAGGTAAAGCTCCGCCTTATCACAGCTCACTGGTCACCCTAGCAACACCCACCTGTAGCATGCTCTCCAGCAGGTATATTTCACTGGACATCCCCGAAGCCAACACCTCCTTTGGCCTCCTTTCCTTCCAGTTCACTGCTGCCAATGATTGGAACGAATTGCAAAAATCACTGAAGTTGGAGATTTATATCTCCCTCACAAACTTTAAGCGTCAGCTGTCAGAGCAGCTTACCGATCGCTGCAGCTGTACACAGCCCATCTGTAAATAGCCCAACTACCTACCTCATCCCCATATTTGTTTTTGTTTTTCTGCTCTTTTGCACACTAGTATTTCCACTTGCACATCCTCATCTGCACATATATCACTCCAGTGTCAATTGCTAAATTATAATTACTTTGCCACTATTGGCCAATTTATTGCCTTACCTCCTTACTTCATTTGCACACACTGTATGGAGATTTTTCTATTGTGTTATTGACTGAATGTTTGTTTATTCCATGTGTAACTCTGTGTTGTTTTTGTCGCACTGCTTTCCTTTATCTAGGCCAGGTCGCAGTTGTGAATGAGAACTTGTTCTCAACTGGCCTACCAGGTTAAATAAAGGTGAAATAAAAATACAAAAATAAAGAAAATTGTCCCAAATCTAGAGATTTCACATGACTGGGCAGGGGCACAGCCTCCCAGTGGGTGGGCCTAAGCCCTCCAAGGCCCACCCACTAGGGAGCCAGGCCCAGCCAATAATAATTAGTTTTTCCCCACAAAAGGGCTTTATTACAGACAGAAATACTCCTCAGTTTCATCAACTGTCCGGGTGGCTGGTCTCAGACGATCCCGCAGGTGAAGAAGCTGGATGTGGAGGTCCTGGGCTGGTGTGGTTGCATGTGGTCTGCGGTTGTGAGGCTGGTTAGATTTTAGATTGGCCTTTTATTGTTGTTAGCACAAGGTGCACCTGTGTAATTATCATGCTGTTTAATCAGCTACTTGATATGCCACACCTGTCAGGCGGATGGATTATCTTGGCAAAGGAGAAATTGTCAGTAAACAGGGATGCAAAAAATGTGTGCACAAAATTTGAGAGAAATTAGCTTTTTAAGCGTTTGGAAAAATTTGAACTTTTTTTTGTTCACCTCATGAAACATGCGACCAACACATTACATGTTGAGTTTATATTTTTGTTCAGTATATATTAGACAAAGATGAACATTGGCTTATGTAATACCGTATAACAGCCTAACTACATATTACAAATTAGTGCATTTCAAGGGTTCCCCCTGCCCACTTAGCTAAGTGTTTAAATATTAGGCTACATATAATTCAATAAAAGACGAGCGAGAGAGTCTACCAACCTCTTAAGGAACCGTCTCTTTTTTTCCATTTTCACCTACAACGACATACCCAACTGCCTGTGGCTCAGGACCTAAAGCAAGGATATGCATATTATTGATACCATTTGAAAAGAAACACTTGGAAGTTTGTGGAAATGTTAAATGCATGTCGGAGAATATACCAATTTAGATCTGGTAAAAGATAATACAAAGAAAAAAGTTTTTGTATTTTTTTTACCATCATCTTTGAAATGCAAGAGCAGACCATAATGTATTATGCCAGACCATGTGCAGGTTCGATTTTGGCCACTCGATGGCAGCAGTGTACATGCAACGTTTTAGACTGATCCAATGAACCATTGCATGTACGTTCAAACTTTTGTATCAAGACTGCCCAAATGTGCATAATTGGTTTACTAATACATTTTCAAATTCATAACTGTGCATTCTCCTCAAACAATAGCATCGTTGTTCTTTCACTGGAATAGCTACTGTAAATTGGACAGTGCAGTTAGATTTAACAATAATATAAGCTTTCTGCATGTATCAGATATGTCTGTGTCCTGGGAAATGTTCTTGTTACTTACAACCTCATGCTAATCACATTAGTCTACGTTAGCTCAACCTCCCCTGGGGGGTTAACAGTTTTGCCTGTATGATACAGTCAATGGCTGTATTAGGGAACTTGCAGTCTACCTCCCTCTCTATCAAATTCAATATACTGTACTGTAGGTATAATGTATATTTCATACAATACACAGCCAAAATATTATTTCTCACAGACACAGCACTCTGACCAATAGAACTACAACTTTTAGCAAATAAGTCGGTTATTTTCACACATTTAGCAGTGTCGGCCACAAGAGCCCGTTTTTGGTCTCTCTAACTTTTTCAGCATCACCATTTCCGTTTTCTGCCTTTGACTGAGCGACTGACAGAGTCAGAGCGGATCTCATTCTCTTTTATGATGCGCGTTTGACTGAATGTGAATTTGCGCCACTTCAGCTCAGCCAATCAGAAAACAGTCCGGCCGTTACCCACTAGTCATATAGATCAGTAGAGCAAAAGAGAAATAGCGCAAAAGTAATTTTAAAAAACAGGCCCTTGGACTTCAGGTCGCGTCTATTGTTGGTGGTACGGGACGGGGACGGGGGCAATTTCAATAACAGATGGTCTGACCTTTCTGGCATCACATCTGCCAGTATCACAAGTATCACAAAATGTGCTAGCAGCTAGTGTAACATCATTGGTTAAGGGGGACATCAATATGATTTTCATGTATCACTGGACATATACCCACAGCAGTACATGGTATTTATTCAGTGATTTTTCTGGGCATAAGTGCAATGGCCATGTAAGTACAAGACTAGGGTTGTAACGGCTTTCTTCCAACTCCTCCTCTGACGAAGAGGTGGAATAAGGATCGGACCAAAATGCAACGTGGTTCGTTCGATACATCTTTAATTACGAAGAACACGAACAATACAAAACAACAAACGTCGAAAACCAAAACAGCCCTGACTGGTGCAACAAACACAGAGACTGGAACAATCACCCACAAACACACAGTGAAACCCAGGCTACCTAAATATGGTTCCCAATCAGAGACAATGACTAACACCTGCCTCTGATTGAGAACCATATCAGGCCAGACATAGGGTGTGACAAGGGTTTTGTTATGTTCCTGCTAACACTAACTACTGGGGTTTGCGTGCCAAATGGCAATGTAGTGCACTACTATGGGCCCTAGTCAACAGGGCTCTGGTAAAAAGTAGTGCACTAAATAGGCAATAGGGTGCCATTTGGCACGAAACCAGCGTCTACGTGCCCTTTCAGTCAAACAAGCACTTCCAGTGAGCTATGACATCATCCACATTGTTGCATTGTATACCTTTGAGGCCTTTTTACCTTTCATTCTCTGCGTGGAAGATAAGACCAGCCTGTAGCATGCCAATAAGGGAGAAGAAAAGAACAGCCCCCAAAAGAAAAGAAAGAAAAATAAACCGATTTTCAAAACACTTTCATATCAACACATCCAATGCTCGTGGACGATGACGCAACATACAGCAGCCTCACTTGAATTGACATATTGACAACCAACTTACGATAAGAAGGAGGAGAGGGGATGAGGAGGAGGTGGAGCAAGGAGGGCTGTGAATGAAGAAGATCAGCCTGAGCTAACAACAATAACGAGATGACAGAATGGCTTATTTTCCCTGACAGACGGCTCTTTCATCCGTATGTGCCTTGAACTACACCTTGGTTAATTATTAAACGGGGGTGTTGCTCTGCGGTTTTGGCCCCCTTTTGATGGTGCTCAACATGGGCTTCTGCTGACAGATAGTGGCCATTGGCGTCCGTTTACCACATACCCTACAACAGCAGATGAATACTAAATATTCTCAGCGTGATACTTCTTAATGATAAGCTAAAAACATTCAAAGGCAATTTGCATCCCGTTTCAAAGACTTGTTCACTTTTGGAGGTCTTTCACTTTTTTCATCCCCTGAGTTATTCCCTGGCTTCACATGGCTTGCTCCTGTAAAGGGTTGGTCTGAAAGCAACTCCCAAACTAACTGTACATAGGGCCTTTAGAAGGTGGATGATTCTCTATGTAAACAAACACTGGATGGATACTGATTACTTCATGCTTCTTCTTCTTCTTCTTTTCTATGCTATCATGGCAGTCAGCAAACAAACGTTTAAGGCGCATGGCCTCACCTACTGTTCTGGAGTATGTGATCAGTCATGGTCTGCCTAATTCTGTATTCCTTAGAAAGACAAAAATAAGAACAAGAAGAATTTAAAAATATAATAATAAATCCCTACTAAATCCACCCCTCATTTACATTTTTTTGAATAAACATACCCCCCCCCCCCCTTACTAAGGTCCACTTAGTAAAGGAGCAGCAATGGAAGGCCCATCATTCCACACTGTAGTTCCACCAATCTGTCTTACAGCCTCTGCATATGATACATAATGACTGATTCTATATCTCTGAACCTCTCTAGCCTCTCTCTGCTCTTGGCATCCACCAAAATGCTTCACTATGTTCCCTCCCACAGTAACCATGTTCCCCTCCACACTTGGCACATCTTTTCTTTCCTTTACACTGAACAGCTACTTCTTTGTCATCTAAAACACCGCAACAGGGATGGGACAATTTATTTCACTTCTTTGACCTTCTTTCCTACTGATCAACCTTTTGGACTCCATCACTCTGCCTCCCTTCACATTCTCTTTAATATCATCTGTGGACATAGATTTTGGGACCCCAGTGATGACTCCCCTCAACCTAGCATAAGCACCAGGGACATGGCATTTAATATTCTTCCCATTAAGGTTTTCTATTGGCAGAATCTTCTCTTGCTGAGCCTGGCTAGCACGAAATATTAACAATCTACCATTTCCAATGAACCGGGATAATTTGACTTCACCTCTCTTTCTGTGGAGCATTGGTTAGTCGGATAGGGTGTAAATGAGGCCCTTTGGTCTCATTAAACACCATCACCACTTTCCACTCCCACACATTATTATTCTTGCTTCCTTCCTTGGCCCTCTTTATGATTTCTTTACTAGACGCTCCACTGTTTTGAGTCTCATTTCACCTTTATTCAACCACCTGGTAGGCCAGTTGAGAACAAGTTCTCGTTTACAACTGCGACCTGGCCAAGATAAAGGAAAGCAGTGCAACAAAAACAACACAGAGTTACACATGGGATAAACAAACATACAGTCAATAACACAATAGAAAAATCAGTATTCAGTGTGTGCAAATGAAGTAAGGAGGTAAGGCAATAAATAGGCCAATAGTGGCAAAGTAATTATAATTTAGCAATTGACACTGGAGTGATATATGTGCAGATGAGGATGTGCAAGAAGAAATACTGGTGTGCAAAAGAGCAGAAAAACAACAACAAATATAGGGATGAGGTAGGTAGTTGGGCTATTTCCAGATGGCTGTGTACAGCTGCAGCGATCGGTAAGCTGCTCTGACAGCTGACGCTTAAAGTTTGTGAGGGAGATATAAGTCTCCAAATTCAGTGATTTATGCAATTAGTTCCAATCATTGGCAGCAGTGAACTGGAAGGAAAGGCAGCCAAAGAAGGTGTTGGCTTCGGGGATGACCAGTGAAATATACCTGCTGGATTCTACGGGTGGGTGTTGCTATGGTGACCAGTGAGTTGAGATAAGGCGGAGCTTTACCTAGCAATGACTTATAGATGACGTGAAGCCAGTGGGTTTGGCAACGAATACCTAGAGAGGACCAGCCAATGAGAGCATACAGGTCGCAGTGGTGGGTAGTATATGGGGCTTTGGTGGATGGCACTGTGATAGACTGCATCCAATTTGATGAGTAGAGTGTTGGAGGCTATTTTGTAAATGACATCGCCGAACTCAAGGATCGGTAGGATAGTCAGTTTTACGAGGGTATGTTTGGCAGCGAGAGTGAAGGAGGCTTTGTTGCGAAATAGGAAACCAATTCTAGATTTAACTTTGGATTGGAGATGCTTAATGTGAGTCTGAAAGGAGAGTTTACAGTCTAGCCAGACACCTAGGTATTTATAACTGTCAGACACCTAGGTATTCTAAGTCAGAACCATCCAGAGTAGTGATGCTATTAGGGAGGGCAGGTGCGGGCAGGGATCGGTTGAAGAGCATGTATTTCGTATTACTTGTATTTAAGAGCAGTTGGAGGCCACGGAAGGAGTGTTGTATGGCATTGAAGCTCGTTTGGAGGTTTGTTAACACAGTGTCCAGAGAAGGGCCAGACGCATACAGAATGGTGTCGTCTGAGTAGAGGTGGATCAAAGAATCACCCGCAGCAAGAGCGACATCATTGATGTAAGCAGAGAAAAGAGTCCGAGAATTGAACCCTGTGGCACCCCCATAGAGACTGCCAGAGGTCTGGACAACAGGCCCTCCGATTTGACACACTGAACTCTATCTGAGAAGTAGTCAGTGAACCAGAGAAACCAAAGAGGTTGAGTCGGCCGATAAGAATAAGGTGATTGACAGATTCGAAAGCCTTGGCCAGGTCGATGAAGACGGCTGCACAGTACTGTCTTTTATTGATGGCGGTTATAATATAGTTTAGGACCTTGAGCTGGCTGAGGTGATCTCTCTTCTTCCTATGTCTTTCCACTTCAGACCATTCTGGTCCTTGACCCACATCCTCCTGCTCCATATCATCAGAACTGGACTGTTTGCATTCCAGCACAGCTGTTGCTTCTCCAACCTTTTCTCTATTTCATCTGTAATACTCACCACCATTTCAGCTGTCAGACTTCCAAACTTCTCACTCGTCAACAACTCATTCACCAAGTCTCACTGCAAAAAAACTGGCGCCAAACCAAAGATTATGGATATACTGACAAGATACATGTCTCTCCCACAGCCAAGCATCAACTCAACTACTCCTATTCTCTTCCAATAATTAACAAACATCAGGGGTGTGTTCATTCGTCGGATTACGTTGCAAAACGTTTTGTCTGTTTTGCTCATGGAAACCGTTTAATGTTTACTCGACGAACCAAACTGAAGCAAACAGAGAAAATGGAACAAAAGAGGGAGGGATCAACATGCATGTGTCCAATAGAAACTCTTGTTTTCAATGCTAAATGTTTTCTGTTTGGAGTAAACGTTTTTGCAAAGCAATCCAACTAATGAATACACCCCTGACCAATTGGAATAGAGCAAGGTAGTTGCAAGGTGTATAATCAATTACCAATACAATTCCAAATAACTGAATCACTATATTTTAAAACTACACAACAGTGACTTAGAAAATAAAAATATCTCTCATGAATTAATCCTCCTGTACACTTATGTGAAGATTCAGCTGCATGTGAGACATATCCACATCTGAATGACAACCCATCTGGGTAGCATTCATTAGTGCACGTTTTGCAATGGAAAACAAAAGCAAGCATTCGGACAAGCATGTAAGATAATCCCTCCCTGTTTCAGTCCGTTTTCTTCCGTTTCGTGCCTCGTGAACCTGCGTGGTTCTCACTCACTGGGACCAGCAGAGGGTGCTAAAGGGCTCCTCTCACAGTGTGCTGATGTGCATTGGTATTAGTGGCTCTAAATCTATGGTATGTACACCTGCTTAATACCCTCAACCATGGTCCTCCACATGTGACCTCTCGCTTATATAACATTATGATGGGAATGCATCACTGCTTAGATCTGCTTAAGATGTGAAGAGTTTGAAGCAGTAGAAGATTTACAGTAATGTGCATGTGTGTTCGATTAACAGTTAAAAAAGGAGTGGCATTTCATGTTTGGACATGTTTGATTTCAGAATGCCTGTCCAAATCACTCAGGCATGGGAATTGAAATGTACCCATTTTTTTATTTAACCATTGTTTAATTAACTTGGCAAGTCAGTTAAGAACAAAATCTTATTTACAATGACGGCCTACCCCAGCCAAACCAGGACAACGCTGGTCCAATTGTGTGCCATCCTATGGGACTCCCAAGGGACTGTAGTGACACCTCTTGCACTGAGATGCAGTGCCTTAGACCACTGCACCAATCAGTGGTTTAATAATGACCACAGAAGGTCCACTTTAGTTTAGGGCAAGTACTGTACTGTAGACCAATGTATGCATTCCAAATTGCACCCTATATGGGGAAGAGGGTGTAATTTGGGACATACGCATTGTATTGGTACCTGGCTGTACCAAACGGGGGATTGGCGACCACTTTTCCTTTCTCTCCCACCTTTCCTTTAATGTCGGAGCCTGCAGCACATGGTCGGCGATGCCCTCGGTATCTTTACTGCTAGTCTTGTTTGGTTTGTGACATATCTGGCATAGCTGCGGTCTCGTTGATGCTTTCTACAACTCAGCGCATCTGGAGAACCTCCTGCGCACCTCGCAGGGAACTGCCTGGAACCCACTGTGGAGGGAGCAGCAGAATGCTATCCCGCTGGTCATGAACACTGTGCTATAGGTAACACTCATATTTTCACACCACCTCAGTGAAGCCGAATCTTGTACAAACAAACCTTCTCGCTCCATCGCAAACCTCTCCGCATGAGCTTGCTTTGGGTCTCCGGGGGCTCTTTCTGCTTGTTTCCATACATGGTTTTTACTCTCCGCAAAACTCTCACAGTAGATCTGCAGGGAAAAGGGGGAAATGATATGCTGTAAACATCATTTTGGAATCAGAGGGACTACTATTCTATCGCCCCTTTGATGTGCGATTTGAAATAGATTGCTTCAATAAACTCAATTTGAAGCCGCAAACAGCACAATACCTCATTGTTCTTAAGAGTTGGACTGATCTAATCTTAGAAGGTCTTCAGAAGTCTCAGAGAAGAGGACACATTGTCATCCATCACGTTTGATGCAACAAACTCGTGATGGCTTTTAATCAGATTTCCACGAGATTAGCACAACGAAAATGAAACGAAGCAGATCAAACATGATGAAAGAGTTGTTTTTAGTATTACACACACACACACACACACACACACACACACACACACACACACACACACACACACACACACACACACACACACACACACACACACACACACACACACACACACACACACACACACACACACACACACACACACACACACACACAATCCTCTTTTGTCGTTGGAGTAATAACTGGAAATGTCCTGTGGAACTGTGTTATCCTACAGTAGAATCATCCATCTGGTGCAATGTGTGTCATCAGCAAATTGGATGGAGATGTTTCATGATAAAGGGTTTTATATCAATGGTTCAGACCACAACCTTTGGTAAGGGCTTCCAGGCTCAATTTGTGAGTGTACAGTGTTAGGTGTGTTGCAATAGTATGGGGTGATATTAGTGTTGGGGGAAAAAAAGAGAAAAAGATACAAGTACATATCAGAATATTATTTTTGATGATATTTCATATAATTTTAACAATATCGCAATATTATTTTTGCGCTAGTTGGCTGTACCTGCACCAAAACCCCAATATTTTTCCTTCATAGATTGTTCTCCATCTTCTTTTTAATATATGGAGCCAATGTGTTTTCAGCACATGTATTATTCCATGACTGATCGAAACGTGTTTTCTCATGGCTCTCTCTCTCTCTATTGTGAGCAATTTGTTTGGAACACCGAGTAACAAAAAAAACACATGATCAAATTGCAATACATATAGAATCGTGAGAATCATGAGAATCGTAATACATATCATATTGGCACCAAAGTATTGTGATGATATCATATTGTGAGTTCCCTGGCAATTCCCGGCCCGAGGTGATACTAGTGCAAGATAAATTGAATCTGAATTCAATTTCTGCTGGCATTAATATCACTCGATACAATTGTTCCACCAAAAATGTATTTAGGTCAAGCAATACACAAAACCAGAGCTAATTTACAACACAATACACTTTATTTCAACCAGGTAACATGGCGAAAACATAGCTATTCCTCCCAGTTGTCAGTCACTGTACAAGAATCCCCTCAGCCTTGTAAGAGTTCATCGTTCTGTTGAGCTAAGCAGCTAAAGACAAACCCAGCGAAACACAACAAAACACTAAACTCATGCCACCATCTATCTATGGGCACAAGCAAGAGATGGATTCTGAAAATGCCACCCTGTGACTTTTCCTGAGCTAATCTATTCTGTTTAATGTACTTCTAAGGCTTGGCTCGGCACTGAAGACACAAGCTGGATTAGTCCTTTATAACAGTGCCAAGATGAAAGGAGATAAACCACATAGTGTTCCTTCAATTACTTAATATATGTATTTCCTTCAAGTCTCCAATGTTTGAAATGGGATTTAGTAGGGGTAAGCATTTAGTAAGACTTTCCTGCTTGAGGAAATTTATATTTTTCTCTTTCAAATATGTTTTTTGGGTTGTTGTTTTTTTAACTGTTGAGTTTAATGAGCTTCTGACGGTAGTTAGCGGTTGAACTATGGGATTTTCTGCACTAACGATGTCACTGAAAAGGTTGTCTCACAGTTAAAACCAGTTGTGAAGAGCATTTCAAATCCAAGGTACTCCTAATCTGGACGTCAAACTGAAAAGACCAATACAATAACACTATGGTTGGTGAATTTAAACCAGACCATCCGAAAAGTGGCGGTCCTTTTGATGCAAATGCAATGGCGAAGAGGACTACAGATCAACCCAGCTGAATTCCATCCTTGTATATCTGGTGTACACACGCACCCCCCCCCCCCCCTCCCGTCTGGTCTCTCAGTATCTTCCCACTCTAGTATTGACTCTCTGGCCGACAGGCCTGTGCGTTGGGGTGTCTGGCCCACAGAGGGGCTCCGACCCTGGGCCTCAGCCCCGGACATCAAACGGCCCTCATGGAGGATGTTAATATTTGCTCAGGTGCATCTCTGGGGTCTCTGCTACTATGAGCATATAAATACATCAGGGGCCAAAGGGCTGTCTGGATGTGGTGTGTCTCTGTGAGAGAGATGAGGGGTGGATCCACACACACAAATGCATGTATGTACTCACCCCACCCACCCACACACACACAACACACCCTACTACACAACCACACTCATCTGTCCATATGGCCAGTCTTTGAACCCCCTCTCTCGCTCTCTTCTTCTCTTCTTTCTTCTGGGTGACCTTGTGATCTGTGACCTTCCTGCGGTAAGGGTGTTACGGTCGGGACAGCTGGGGACAACAGAACCCCCTCCGATCTAAACCTCACCCCCTACCTCCATCCCTTCTATCTCATGGCCATCTCTCCCTGCCTTTGAACTTCCGTTGCTACACTCCCCCGGGCCGCTAGCTTGGGGAACCAGCCATTTCCAGACAGAACCTCTCATTGGAAACCGGAGAAGATGTTTGTTTAATTTGTCCATTTAAATCAAATTGTATTTGTCACATGCGGCGAATACAACAGTGGAAAGCTAACTTACAAGCCATTTCCAAACAATGCAGAGCTAAAAAAAAGTATGAACAAGCTAAAAAATAAAAAACAAAATAGTACACAATAAAATAATAACGAGACTATGCGCAAGGAGGACCGGTATTGAGTCAATGTGCAGGGGTACGAGGTAGTTGAGGTAATATGTACTAGGCAATCAAGATGGATAATAAAACAGAGTAGCAGCAGCATATGTGAAGAGTGTGAAAGTGTATATATGTGTGTGTGTGTGTGTGTGTGTGTCATCAATATACGTGTGTGTGTGTGTGTGTGTGTATTGGAGTGTGTGGGTAGAGTCCAGCATGTGTGCATAGATTGTGCAATTGTGTTACAAATAAGGAGATAAGATTTTCCACTCTTATTATTCTCTATCTACCTAACTAGGCCTTTATCTCTTCGATCAGTTCTACAATCCACACTGTCTCTACACGGCTATCACTGATTCTGGTGGCGGCCTACAACAGCCTAAAGCTCTGTCCCTTGGGTTATTTTTCCACTCCCCTGAAGTTTGCGCACACATGCATACGCATGTACACACAGACATACTGTAACGGCTGTCGTCGGGAGAAAGAGAGGACCAAGGTGCAGCGTGGTAAGTATTCATTGTAATTTAATAAAGAATGAATACTGAAACAAAAACAATACACGACAAACAAACAGTCCTGAACGGTGCAACAAAACACAGAACAGAAAATAACTACCCACAACCCATTGTGGGAAAACAGGCACCCTAAGTATGATTCTCAATCAGGGACAACAATTGAAAGCTGCCTCTGATTGAGAACCATATAGTCCGAACTCAAAAACCAACATAGAAAAACAAACATAGACTGCCCACCCAACTCACGCCCTGACCATACTAAAACAAAGATATAATATCAGAACTAAGGTCAGAACGTGACACATACACACTGTTTTTACATACATGGGAAGCCAACAGCAGCGTAATGGAGGCTGGAAGTAGTTTATTCTGTGTTCTGTAAATAAGATCTAAACCCCGGCCTCCTTGCTGCCAGCCAACGCAGATAGAAGGATGTGTAATCTCGAAATTCCATCCAAGTCATGGAAAGCAATCAGACCTAAAGGACAATCCACTCAAAAAACAATATTTTGCTGTTATTTTTATTAGACCACTGTTGATACAGTCCAATTCTTTTTTGCATTTCAGCAGTAAAGATTTCAAGATATTTTCACTGGTCATATCATGATGATGCAAAACAACATGATGATTCATTTTTGCATCTTCATGATGATGTGGCCAGTGACACTTTGCTTCTTGAAAGTCCAATATCTTGAACACTGCTGGCATGCAAAACATTTTGGGACTGTATAAATAGTGTACTAATGACAAAAATGCCAGCATCTGTCGTGCCATTTAGTCTATCCCCATTTGAAAGTAGTCCATTTTCTTCTATTTAATTGGCTGATTGCTCCCAACGTATAGGAAGTACTTTAAACTGGTGGAAGCCCTCAATGGCAACGTCCATGCTAAAATGGGTTAATCCATGATGAGTCTTCTATCTATCTCTATGACAACAGGCACAACTCCGACATACAACGCCTTCGGAAAGTATTCTGACCCCTTGACTTTTTTCCACATTTTGTTACTTTTCCCACATTTTGTTACATTACAAACTTATTCTAATGGATTTTTTTTTAAATTCCCAATCTACACACAATGATGACAAAGCAAAAACATGTTTTTTAAAACATTGTTGCTAAAAATGAAATATGACATTTACATTTGTACTTAGACTCTTTACGCAGCACTTTGCTGAAGCATCTTTGGCAGCGATTACAGCCTTGAGTCTTCTTGGATATGATGCTACAAGCTTAGCACACATGTATTTGGGGAGTTTCTCCCATTCTTCTCTGCAAATCATCAATCAAGTTCTGTCAGGTTGAATCTGGAGCATTGCTGCACAACTGAGCCACATTCAGAGACTTGTCCCCGAAGCCACTCCTGCGTTGTCTAGGCTGTGTGCTTAGGGTCGTTGTCCTAAGGATCTCTCTGTACTTTGCTCCGTTCATCTTTCCCTCTATCCTGACTAGTCTCCTAGTCCCTGCCCCTGAAAAACATCCCAACAGCATGATGCTGCCACAGCCATGCTTCACCAAAGGGATGGTGCCAGGTTTCCTCTAGACGTGACGCTTGGCGTTCAGGCCAAATAGTTCAATCTTGGTGTGGCTTCCGTCTGGTCACTCCATAAAGGCCTGATTGCTGGAGTGCTGCAGAAACGGTTGTCCTTCTGGAAGGTTCTCCCCTCTCCACAGAGGAACTCTGGAGCTCTGTCAGAGTGACCATCGGGTTCTTGGTCACGTCCCTGACCAATGCCCTTTTCCCCAGAATGCTCAGTTTGGCCAGGCGGCCAGCTCTAGGAAGAGTCTTGGTGGTTCCAAACTTCTTACATTTAAGAAGGATGGAGAGCACTGTGTTCTTGGGGACCTTCAATGCTGCACAAATGTTTTGGACCCTTCCCCAGATCTGTGCCTCGATACAATCCTGTCTTGAAGCTCTACGTACAATTCCTTCGACCTCATGGCTTGGTTTTTGCTCTGACATGCACTGTCAATTTTGGGACCTTTCATAGACAGTTGTGTGCCTTTCCAAATCATGTCCAATCAATTCAATTTACCACAGGAGGACTCCAATCAAGTAGAAACATTAAGGATAGTCAATGGAAACAGGATTCACGTGAGCTAAATTTCTAGTCTCATAGCAAAGGGTGTGAATACTTATGTAAAGAATATATTTATGTTTTTAATTTGCAAGATTAAAATTAAAATGTTTTTGCTTTGTCATTATGAGGTATTGTGTGTAGAGTGCTGAGGATTTTTTACTTATCCATTTTAGAATAAGGCTGTAACATAACAAAATGTGGAAAAAGTCAAGGGGTCTGAATACTTTCCGAGGGCACTGTAAAGTAGTTTTTGGGTAGATTTGCCGAAATTCCACGTGCGTCCACTTATATCAGCGCATTCGTAACAACCTAAACCTAAACTTCTATTAGATATAATAAGCCTCACGTAGCAAATTAGCAATTCAATTTATTTTGACCAAATTCAACACTTTCATTGACCTCATCACTTCATATGTTTATTTCCATGAACAGACTTGTCCATACATTATGTGTTTAACCTTTGTTCATAAGTAATAATAATTTGATGGAAATGGTTTTAATCATAGAGGTAGTTGGGGAGTTTCACTAATTCAATGCCTTTTGAGAAATGTAGCATGCTAAAAAAAACGTTTGATTTCGCCTAATTTTGACATTCCATCATAAACCTTACTGTGCTACCTGACAACTTTACGGTTTTAACTTTTTAATTACCGTATATATTTTTAGTTTTTCCCTCGCTCAACTTTTTTTCATTAAACTTTTTCACTCTGGACGCTTTTCATCAGGACCTCCAACAGCCGAAGCTAAGTAGTAACATTAACATGACACCTTCTAATTGCAGTCGCTGTACTCATAATATACGGTGAAGATAGCTGTGCTGCAAGCCCAGCTTCAGACGCAATCGTTAGGCAAGGGTAATTTCAGTGTAGTAAAGGATGAAACAGCGTCTGTGCCACCAGTAAGTACAGATAGTGTCAGGACCCGGTTACGAACCTGGGTCTCCGGAGTGAGAAAAAGTCACTTAACCAACTGAGCCACGAATAGTCAGCAGAACCAAGAAGATGAGGCAGACACAGCAGTACTTAAGACGGTGTATTTAATAAAGTAAAAAAGAGAAGTCCTTCAATACAAAAAATGGCAAATCCAAAAGGTGGTAGGAATAGCACAAAAAGCCTCAAGAGATACTCGTTCCACAAGAGCATCCACCGGAATCGACAAGAATACACAGAACACTAGGCTGGGTGCTTACAAACACAGAGCACAGAACTGAGGGAAACTAAGGGTTTAAATACAATCAGGGGAAACGAGGCACAGGTGCAAATAATAATGGGGAACAAGGGAAAAAAACATAAGGTCAAAAAGCATGGGGGCATCTAGTGACCAAAACCCGTTCCTGATTCCTACCAGCTCTTCAGGGTGGAGGGCCCTGAACTGAAATTCAGGGTCCAGGATGTCTTTGGCAGGAACCCAGAGCGCTCCCCCATTAACCGTAGTTTCCCAGTCCACCAGATACCAGGAACTCAGTATCCGATGGACGGTATAAAACCGGCTGGCCTCCAATGACACGAGGCGGAGGGGGAGGTCTGTCTGCCGGGACAAGGGGAGAAAAACAACAGGTTTTAACAATGAAATGTTGTGGGATTAATCTTAAGGGATCTGGGTAAGTGTAGGCGATAAGAAACTGGGTTAACTCTCCTGGCAACCTTGAAGGGACCGATGTATTTTGGGACAGCTCATTCTCTTGTGGAGAGCCAGTAGTTGGCTTGTTGCTGGTACCTCTGTGAGGAACGATAAGATTAAGACGGGTCTTCCTCCACATAAAGAGATGAAACAGCGTCTGACGAACTTCAAGGCTGAAGGCACTCTGACTTCTGCCTCCTGGTCCGGGAACAATGGAGGAGCATAGCCAAACTGAACTCGTGCGGGGACATACCAGTGGAGGAGGAGCGCAAGGTGTTGTGCGCGTAGTGACCATGTGGAAAGTCATACATCGGAGGGTGGTTTCCAGCTCTTGATTCATCCTTACTTTTTGGTACCCTGAAGATAGACTGGCAGAAGCCCTATGAGTTGGCAGAAGGCCTTCCAAAACCTTGAGGCGAACTGGGGACCTCTGTCAGAAACCATATCTTGGAGGAATGCTCGGAACACATGATTAATTACCAACTCAGCCGTTTCCTTGGCAGAAGGTAACTTAGTCAGAGGGACGAACCTGGCCGCCTTTGAAAACCTGTCGATTATGACAGTAGTATTGCCATGGGATGGAGGAAGTCCAGTAATAAAGTCCAATGAGATATGGGACCAGGGTCTGTGGGGAACAGGTATGGTGAAGGAGTCCTTGAGGGCGGAGGTGAGAAGATTTGCCCTGGCAGCACACGGGACAGGCATTGACGAAAGTGGCAACGTCTTCTCTTAAAACTCCAAACACCATACAGGATACAGGTGAGGCAGTACAGAAGGACCTTGTTAGTCCTCACTGCCTTGGGAACAAACAACCGATTGGCAGGACCTCCTTTCGGGTCCGGTTCGCAGCTGAGCACGTTCACGGTATCCTCAACTTGCCACGAGATCGGAGCCACAATCTTAGCAGCAGGAAGGACAGGCATGTCCGTGTCATCTCGAATGGCAGGAGCGTAGACTCGGGACAGGGCATCCGGTTTGAGATACCCGGGCCGATAGGTGAGGATAAACTGGAATCGATTGAAGAAAAGAGACCATCTAGCTTGTCTAGAGTTCAACCGCTTGCCTGCTGGATATACTCACAGATTTTTGTGGTCCGTAAGCACTTGAAACAGGTGAGAAGCCCCCTTGAGCCAGTGTCTCCATTCCTTCAATGTCATCTTAACCGCTAGGAGTTCACGATCCCCCACATCGTAGTTCCTCTCAGTCGGGGTTGAGAAGAAAGCGCACGGATGAAGCTTCTTGTCTTCACCCCTCTGAGACAGGACAGCTCCAACACCAACCTTCAGTCTACCTCCACCACAAATGGTTCATCCGTTGTCGGTAGTATCAGGATGGGAGCGAGAGAACGCGCTGCTTGAGTCCTTGAAGGCCGTCTCAGCCTTCCCACAAAAACCTTTGCATTGCCACCCTTGGTTAAAGCTGAAGAGGGAGTGTGCCACCAAGAAGTTCTTGATGAACTTGCGGTTCTGGAACTTCCTTAACGGATTTGGGGGTGGGCCAATCCGCTACCGCCTTCCTGGGGTCCATTTGGACTCGAGGGTTCCACTACAAATCCCAGGAATTGTACATGAATGGAATTCCACATTTTTCCCTTAGCTGTCCAGGAGGCGTTTGAGTACTTGTCTGACATGCTTAGTGTGTTCTTGAAGGGAGCTCGAAAAGATGAGGATGTCATCCAAGTAAACGAACACAAATATGTTAAGCATATCCCTAAGCACATCGGAGGGAACACCGCTGCTCCGTTGGTCAGGCCGAAGGGCATCACCAAGTATTCATAGTGACCAATGGGCGTGCAAAGCGGTCTTCCACTCCAGGTCTGATCCCCTTTAGCTTAGTGAAAACAACTGCTTCCTGGAGCAGCTCAAGGCTGTGGCCATAAGGGGTAGCGGGCAACGGTTACGGACGGTTATGGCATTGAGTCCCGGTAGATGTAAATCCACCGTCTTTCTTGGCCACAAAGAAAATCCCGCCGGGGAGGTGGATGGACGCATGAGGCCTGCTTCCAGAGCGTCCTTGATGTAGGTATCCATAGCAGCTCGGGAGATAGGGAAAAGATCCGACCAAGTGCCCGGAAACAGGTCGATGGGGCAATCGTAAGGTCTATGGGGTGGTAGCATGGTGGCCCTCTGTTTGCTAAACACCAGTTTGAGGTCATGGTAACACTCGGCAGAACTCGGGTCAGGTCGATGGATTCTAAAGGGGAGTAGAACTCGGGGAATTCTGGAAAATACAGTAGCTGGGCACGTTGCTTGATTGCCCACTGACCAGTCGATGGGTTATGGCTGTGAAGCCAGGGGTAAAAAACAGGAGATCAAATGAAAGTTCATCAATTCCTGCTGAAAGTCGCAAGGAGGTAGTGACATGAGGACAAGTCCAGATCCCAAAGGGCTTCATCCAATGTAGTGACCCTCATGGGTTCACTTAGAGGTTCAGGGAGGGAACGCCATTCTCCTTCGCCCAGACACCATCCATGAAGTTACCTCGGCTCCAGAGTCTACCAAGGCTTGAAGGTGAAGCTTGTGGTTGTCCCAGGAGACTGACTGGAATGAGCAACGGGAGTTGGACGGATGGGAGGAGGTTAACAGTTCCCCCCGGTCTGTACGGGACAGAGGACGTTTCCTGGAGCCCGGACACGTGGAACGGAAATGGCCCGGGTGCTCCCTCATCCGGCGGTCTCTCTCAGCCTGGGAGATGCGTCATGGGTTCCATGGAGCCAGCGAGGATAAAGGTGGGGACTCGGAGCTGGGACTGATAGGGGCTAGAGGTCAAACACAGACGCAGGCCAACTTGAAGGGACTCGAGAGGGTTCCCGAAATCTTGGATAGTGTCGGAAAGGCCTTTCAGAAAGCACACCGTGACAAACTGCTGCCACCGTGCGGAACTGGATGGCATAGTCCGTCACGCTGCGCCAACCTTGGTGGAGAGTCAGGAGCTGTTTGGCTGAAATCACAGCTTGGGCCTTAAACACTTTGTTTGAATTCCTCAGCAAAGGCAGAGTAGCTGGCACAGCAGGAACTATGGGCATCCCACACAGCAGTAGCCCAGGCCAGGGCACAGCAGGGTGATGATATAAGCGATCTTAGACCGGTCGGTGGGAAACGACAGGGTTGTAGCTCAAAGGAGAGAGAACATTGGGTGAGAAACCCTTTACAAGCAATCACCTGAGAACCGTTGGGGAGGTGGAAGACGAGTTCAGCCAGGGGGTTAACTGCCATGGGTAAATCTGAGGTACTGGGACGGGAACTGTTGCCGGGGTAAGACGATCAGATATTTGCTTAATGGAATCAGCAACAGAAGATGAGAATGTCACTTGCTGAACCAGGGCGGCTTCGTGGCGTTGGACAGTCTCCTGGTGGTGGGACAGCATGGCAAAAAGGTCTACTGCCTCTGGGTTCATTATGGCTCTGTGTTTCTACCTGGTCAACCTGGGTCTCCGGAGTGAGAAACAGTCACTTAACCAACTGAGCCACGAATATTCAGCAGAACCCAGAAGATGAGGCAGACACAGCAGTACTTAAGACGGTGTATTTAATTTCCTTCAATACAAAAATGGCAAATCCAAAAGGTGGTAGGAATAGCACAAAAAGCCTCAAGAGATACTCGAAAACAAAAACAGAAACAAGAGCATCCACCGGAATCTGAACACTAGGGCAACAACAAACACAGAGCACAGAACTGACTAAGGGTTTAAAACAATCAGAAAAAAATCACATAAGGTCAAAAAATAAACATCTAGTGACCAAAACCCGGAACAACCCTGGCCAAATCCTGACAGATAGTAGTATAAATCCCCTCGCACTGTCCCTGCAGCCGGACAACTTTCTCATGGCTTCTGGAGGGAAATGCTGTAGGAATGCTCAACCAGTCGCTCATTCAGCCAACAAACTTTCAACCGGTTCTCCCCATTAAGCAGTGAGTCGGAGTCAGAGGCCGAGCATTCTCTGGTCTCTACTCCTCCAGTTACGGGGTCTGAGATGCCGAAGCCTCCCACCATTAGCTCTGACAAATTGAAAAACCTAGTCATTGGCGACTCCATTACCTGCAGTATTAGACTTAAAACGAATCATCCAGCGATCATATACTGTTTACCAGGGGGCAGGGCTACCGACGTTACGGCTAATCTGAAGATGGTGCTGGCTAAAGCTAAAACTGACGAGTGGAGAGAGTATAGGGATATTGTTATCCACGTCGGCACAAACGATGTTAGGATGAAACAGGTCACCAAGTGCAACATAGCTTCAGCATGTAAATCAGCTAGAAAGACGTGTCGGCATCGAGTAATAGTCTCTGGCCCCCTCCCAGTTAGGGTGATGAGCTCTACAGCAGAGTCTCACAACTCAATTGCTGGTTGAAAACTGTTTTCTGCCCCTCCCAAAATATAGAATTTGTAGATAATCGGCCCTCTTTCTGGGACTCACCAAGCCTGAGGAGTGACAGACTCCATCCTAGCTGGAGAGGTGCTCTCATCTTATCTACGGACATAGACAGGGCTCTAACTCCCCTAGCTCCACAATGAGATAGTTAGCCAGCCTGCCAGCTTAGTGGAGTCTGTGAATAGCACAGTCAGTGTAGTCAACTCAGCTATCCCCATTGAGACCATGTCTGTGCCTCGACCTAGGTTGGTCAAAACTAAACATGGCGGTGTTCGCCTTAGCAATCTCACTGGAATAAAGACCTCCATTCCTGCCATTATCGAAAGAGATAAAAATAGGGCTATTTAATGTTAGATCCCTCACTTCCAAGGCAGTTATAGTCAATGAACTAATCACTGATCATAATCTTGATGTGATTGGCCTGACTGAATCATGGGTTAAGCCTGATGAATTTACTGTGTTAAATGAGGCCTCACCTTCTGGTTACACTAGTGACCATATCCCCCGTGAATCCCGCAAAGGCGGAGGTGTTGTTAACATTTATGATGGCAAATTTCAATTTACAAATAAAAAACAACGTTTTCGTATTTTGAGTTTCTAGTCATGCAATCTATGCAGCCTACTCAATCACTTTTTATAGCTACTGTTTACAGGCCTCCTGGGCCATATACATCATTCCTCACTGAATTCCCTGAATTCCCTGAGTTCCCTGAATTCCTATCGGACCTTGGAGTCACTTTAATATTCCCATGGAAAAGTCCACAGACCCACTCCAAAAGGCTTTCGGAGCCATTATCGACTCAGTGGGTTTTGTCCAACATGTCTCATGCTTTTGTCACTTCTAGGTTAGACTATTGTCCAGATGGGTTAGGGCAGTGTGCAGCGTGGTTGTGATTGCGTCGTCTGTGGAACTATTGGGACGGTAAGTAATTTGGAGTGGGTCGAGGGTGTCAGGTAGGTTGGAGGTGATATGGTCCTTGATTAGTCTCTCAAAGCACTTCATGATGACGGAAGTGAGTGCTACGGGGCGGTAGTCATTTAGCTCAGTTACCTTAGCTTTCTTGGGAACAGGAACAATTGTGGCCCTCTTGAAGCATGTGGGAACAGCAGACTGGGATAAGGGTTGATTGAATATGTTCGTAAACACACCAGCCAGCTGGTCTGCGCATACTCTGAGGACGTGGCTGGGGATGCCGTCTGGGCCTGCAGCCAAGCGAGGGTTAACACGTTTAAATGTTTTACTCACGTCGGCTGCAGTGAAGGAGAGTCCGCAGGTTTTGGTTGCGGGCCGTGTCAGTGGCACTGTATTGTCCTCAAAGTGGGCAAAAAAGTTATTCTCACATAGGAATATCTATGTGAGAATGCTGTTCATCGACTACAGCTCAGCATGTAACACCATAGTACCATCCAAAATCGTCATTAAGCTCGAGACCCCTGTGCAACTGGGTACTGGACTTCCTGACGGGCCGCCCCCAGGTGGTGAGGGTAGGTAACAACATCTCCACCCCGCTGATCCTCAACACTGGGGCTCCACAAGGGTGCGTTCTGAGCCCTCTCCTGTACTCCCTGTTCACCCATGACTGCGTGGCCATGCACGCCTCCAACTCAATCATCAAGTTTGCGGACAACACTACAGTGGTAGGCTTGATTACCAACAACGACGAGACGGCCTACAGGGAGGAGGTGAGGGCCCTCGGAGTGTGGTGTCAGGAAAATAACCTCACACTCAACGTCAACAAAACAAAGGAGATGATTGTGGACTTCAGAAAACAGCAGAGGGAGCATCCCCCTATCCACATCGACGGGATAGTAGTGGAGAGGGTTGTAAGTTTTAAGTTCCTCGGCGTACACATCACGGACAAACTGAATTGGTCCACCCACACAGAAAGCATTATGAAGAAGGCGCAGCATCACCTCTTCAACCTCAGGATGCTGAAGAAATTCGGCTTGTCACCAAAAGCACTCACAAACTTCTACAGATGCACAATCGAGAGCATCCTGGCGGGCTGTATCACCGCCTGGTACGGCAACTGCTCCGCCCACAACCGTAAGGCTCTCCAGAGGGTAGTGAAGTCTGCACAACGCATCACCGGGGGCAAACTACCTGCCATCCAGGACATCTACACCACCCGATGTCACAGGAAGGTCATAAAGATCATCAAGGACAACAACCACCCGAGCCACTGCCTGTTCACCCCGCTATCATCCAGAAGTCGAGGTCAGTACAGGTGCATCAAAGCAGGGACCGAGAGACTGATAAACAGCTTCTATCTCAAGGCCATCAGACTGTTAAACAGCCACCACTAATATTGAGTGGCTGCTGCCAACATACTGACTCAACTCCAGCCACTTTAATAATGGAAATTGATGGGAAGTGATGTAAAAAAAATGTATCACTAGCCATTTTAAACAGTGCCACTTAATATAATGTTTACATACCCTACATTACTCATCTCATATGTATATGTATATACTGTACTGTATATCATCTACTGCATCTTTATGTAATACATGTATCACTAGCCACTTTAAACTATGCCACTTTGTTTACATACTCATCTCATATGTATATACTGTACTCGATACCATCTACTGCATCTTGCCTATGCTGCTCTGTACCATCACTCATTCATATATCTTTATGTACATATTCTTTATCCCCTTACTCTTGTGTGTATAAGACAGTAGTTGTGGAATTGTTAGGTCTGATTACTCATTGGTTATTACTACATTGCCGGAACTAGAAGCATAAGCCTTTCACTACACTCAAATTAACATCTGCTAACCATGTGTATGTGACAAATAACATTTGATTTGATTTGACTACTGCAATGCTCTACTTTCCAGCTACCCGGATAAAGCACTAAATAAACTTCAGTTAGTGCTAAACATGGCTGCTAGAATCTTGACTAGAACCAACATTTTTTATCCTATGACTCCAGTGCTAGCCTCTCTACACTGGCTTCCAGTTAAGGCAGGGTCTGATGTCAAGGTTTTACCTACAAAACATTACATGGGTTTGTTCCTACCTATCTTTCCGATTTGGTCCTGCCATACATACCTACACGTACGCTACGGTCACAAGCCACAGGCCTCCTAATTGTCCCTAGAATTTCTAAGCACACAGCTGGATGCAGGGCTTTCTCATATAGAGCTCCATTTTTATGGAATGGTCTGCCTACCCATGTGAGAGACGCAGACTCGGTCTCAACCTTTAAGGCTTTATTGAAGACTCATCTCTTCAGTAGGTCCTATAATTGAGTGTAGTCTGGCCCAGGAGTGTGAAGGTGAACGGAAAGGCACTGGAGCAACGAAACACCCTTGCTGTCTCTGCCTGGCAGGTTCCCCTCTCTCCACTGGGATTCTCTGCCTCTATCCCTATTACAGGGGCTGAGTCACTGGCTTACTGGTGCTCTTCCATGCCATCCCTAGGAGGGGTGCGTCACTTGAGTGGGTTGAGTCACTAACGTGAGCTTCCTGTCTGGGTTGGAGTCCCCCTTTGGGTTGTGCTGTGGGCTATTCTCGGCCTTGTCTCAGGATGGTAAGTTGGTGGTTGAAGACATCCCACTAGTGGTGTGGGGCTGTGCTTTGGCAAAGTGAGTGGGGTTATATCCTGCCAGTTTGGCACTGTCCGGGCCACAGAGTCTCCCGACCCTTCCTGTCTCAGTCTCCAGTATTTATGCTGCAATAGATTATGTGTCAGGGGGCTAGGGTCAGTCTGTTATATATGGAGTATTTCTCCTGTCTTATCCAGTGTCTTGTATAAATGTAAGTATGCTCTCTCTAATTCTCTCTCTTTCTCTATTTCTTTCTTTCTTTCAGTCTCTCTCTCGGAGGACCTGAGCCCTAGGACCATGCCTCAGGACTACCTGGCCTGATAACTCCTTGCTCTCCCCAGTCCACCTGGCCGTGCTGCTGCTCCAGTTTCAACTGTTCTGCCTGCGGCTATGGAACCCTGACCTGTTCACCGGACGTGCTACCTGTCCCAGACCTGGTTTTTTCAACTCTCATGAGACAGCAGGAGAGGTAGAGATACTCTGAATGATCGGCTATGAAAAGCCAACTGACATTTACTCCTGAGGTGCTGACCTGTTGCACCCTCAAAAACCACTGTGATGATTATTATTTGACCCTGCTGGTCATATGAACATTTGAACATCTTGGCCATGTTCTGTTATAATCTCCACCCGGCACAGCCAGAAGAGGACAAGCCACCCCTGATAGCCTGGTTCCTCTCTAGGTTTCTTCCTAGGTTCTGGCCTTTCTAGGGAGTTTTTCCTAGCCACTGTGCTTCTACACCTGCATTGCTTGCTGTTTGGGGTTTTAGGCTGTGTTTCTGTGCAGCACTTTGAGATATCAGCTGTTGTAAGAAGGGCTTTATAAATACATTTGCTTGATAAAGAGCACATGTTCAACTTCATAAAAACACATATTCCCATCTCAAAGATGTTAAATAAAAATGTACGATAGTAAGTGCTTATTAAGTGCCAAATAAAGTAACAAGGTTGATCATTTATTCTGAAAAACAGCCAAGAATCCCCTTGTGACAGGGGGAATGGAAGCTTGTTGTGTGCAACAGGCAGTTGCAATTGTTAAAACAATTCTAGCCTGTTTATCTATGGGTAACAGGGTTTATGTGTTTTGCTCGACCGTTCAGTTTTCCACCACAAAATTCCAGAAAATGGCCAAAAAGTGTAGAACCAGGTGCTAAAAGGTGTTATCTAGAACCTAAAATGGTTCTTCGGCTGTCCCCATAGGAGAACCCATTGAAGAACCCCTTTTGGTTCCAGGTAGAATCCTTTTGGTTCCAAGTAGAACCCTTTTGGGTTCAATGTAGAACCCTTTCCACAGAGGGTTCTATATGGAACCCAAAAGTGCTCTACCTGGAACCAAAAATGGGTATCCTATGGGGACAGCCAAATAACCTTTTCAGAACCTTTTTTCTAAGAGAGTATGATTTGACTATTAGATGTTCAATGTTTCTTTAGAAAAATATATTTGTAAAGGAATAGGTTTTTCACCATATTAAAATGCGAGTTCAGTTCACGTAATAGGGTTGACCTTAAAATGAGGGATAGATGTAAATGAATCGCTAATTACATGAAATAATGTAATGAAATAATTGTTAATACATGTTAATAATTAATCATCTTTACAATGATGGGACATAATCTTCCTAGAAGTGACACAGGGTTGAAGGAGGAACAATGTTGGCACTTTAACAAGCCTTTATTCATATTAAAAATCTGATTTATTGAATTCTCCATCGGGTCTATATTAAAGGGCACTTCATTTAATATAACATGCTTTTAAAATTCAAAATTGGTGCCCAATTTCTACTTCAATCCCAGATTGCCCCTTTAACTCTATGGTAACTCAGATTAGAATCATCTCACAGGCTGTTTTTGCAATTATCAATACCAATATGGCTGGACTGAAATGCCACGAACTGAAAATCCATTTATGTGGGGAAAGTATTTGTCTTGGTGCCTCACTTTATCTACTAGTCAATGTGGAAAGAGACGTTTCCATCTAAAGTGACTGTGTCCATCCCAGCATCCCTAAACCCAAACATTGGATGGAGGAAGTGTGAAAAAGGGAAATGTCTTTGACAGTATTTGCTTTATTATCTGTCGATAATGTTGTGATAACGCGGTGAGTCCAATCTAAAACTAATGTTGAAATATTGATCAGCTACTCTTATCGCTCGATGCCAGGACTTATTTTGCCTATCGGAGGTTTATTTAGTCTTTATCTTGTTTTTTTCAATATCTCTTTCAGTCTGTAAAACTATCAGGATATTTTCCACACTGAACTTTCAGGGCCGGTTTCCCAGACACCGATTAAGTCCTGTGTTATGAACTTGAGTGAAGACCCAAAAGCGGTTTTAACAGAAAACAGAGTTCTTTAATGAAAATACAGGAATGGCATAAATCCTCTTCCAACGTTGTCAGCGGAACAAAAAGAACGTTAGTATAGTGCAGGATGCTCCTGCCAGGCAGACTCCGACAGGACAGGACAAGGTGGAAGCAAACGAGACGACAGCTTGCTTCTGGCATCAAAAAACACAAACAAGAATCAGACACTGAAAGTAGCAGGAACAGAGAAAGAAATAGAGACCTAATCAGAGGGGGAAGAGAGAACAGGTGGGGAAGAGTGAAAGAGCTAGTTAGGGCAGATGTAGAACAGCTGAGGAATGAGAGACAGAGAAGGTAACCTAAAAAGACCAGCAGAGAGAGAGAGTGAAGAGAAAGGACAGGAACAGACATAACAAGACATGACAGTACCCCCCCCCCACTCACCGAGCGCCTCCTGGCGCACTCGAGGAGGAAACCTGGCGGCAACGGAGGAAATCATCGATCAGCGAACGGTCCAGCACGTCCCGAGAGGGAACCCAACTCCTCTCCTCAGGACCGTACCCCTCCCAATCCACTAGGTACTGATGACCACGGCCCCGAGGGCGCATGTCCAAAATCTTACGAACCCTGTAGATGGGTGCGCCCTCGACAAGGATGGGGGGAGGGACGAGCGGGGGCGCGAAGAACGGGCTTAACACAGGAGACATGGAAGACCGGGTGAACGCGACGAAGATAGCGCTGGAGAAGAAGTCGCACTGCGACAGGATTAATGACCTGGGAAATACGGAACGGACCAATGAACCGCGGGGCCAACTTGCGAGAAGCTGTCCTAAGGGGAAGGTTCTGAGTGGAGAGCCATACTCTCTGACCGCAACAATATCTAGGACTCTTGGTCCTACGCTATTAGCGGCCCTCACAGTCTGCGCCCTATTACGGCAAAGTGCCGACCTGACCCCCTTCCAGGTGCGCTGCAACGCTGGACAAAAGCCTGAGCGGAGGGGACGCAGGACTCGGCGAGCTGAGATGAGAACAGCGGAGGCTGGTACCCGAGGCTACACTGAAAAGGGGATAGACCGGTAGCAGACGAGGGAAGCGAGTTGTGGGCGTACTCTGCCCAGGGAGCTGTTCTGACCAAGACGCAGGGTTACGAAAAGAAAGACTGCGTAAAATGCGACCAACAGTCTGATTGGCCCGTTCGGCTTGACCGTTAGACTGGGGATGAAAGCCGGACGAGAGACTGACGGAAGCCCCAATCAAACGGCAAAACTCCCTCCAAAATTGAGACGTGAACTGCGGGCCTCTGTCGGAAACGACGTCAGACGGAAGGCCATGAATTCGGAAAACATTCTCGATAATGATCTGAGCCGTCTCCTTAGCAGAAGGGAGCTTATCGAGAGGAATGAAATGAGCCGCCTTAGAGAATCTATCGACAACCGTAAGAATAACTGTCTTCCCGCTGATGAAGGCAGTCCGGTGATAAAATCTAAAGCGATGTGAGACCACGGTCGAGAGGGAATGGGAAGCGGTCTGAGACGGCCGGCAGGAGGAGAGTTCCCAGATTTAGTCTGCGCGCAGACCGAACAAGCGGCGACAAATCGACGCGGTCACGTTCCCGAGTGGGCCACCAGAAACGCTGGCGAATGGAAGCGAGCGTACCCCGAACGCCGGGGTGGCCGGCTAACTTGGCAGAGTGGGCCCACTGAAGAACGGCCGGACGAGAAGGAACGGGAACGAACAGAAGGTTCCTAGGACAAGCTCGCGGCGACGGAGTGTGAGCGAGTGCTTGCTTTACCTGCCTCTCAATTCCCCAGACAGTCAACCCGACAACACGCCCCTCAGGGAGAATCCCATCGGGGTCGGTGGAGACCTCAGAAGAACTGAAGAGACGAGATAAAGCATCAGGTTTGGTGTTTTTGAGCCCGGACGATAAGAAATAACAAACTCGAAACGAGCGAAAAACAGAGCCCAACGAGCCTGACGCGCATTAAGTCGTTTGGCTGAACGGATGTACTCAAGGTTCCTATGGTCAGTCCAAACGACAAAAGGAACGGTCGCCCTCCAACCACTGTCGCCATTCGCCTAGGGCTAAGCGGATGGCGAGCAGTTCGCGATTACCAACATCATAGTTACGTTCTGACGGCGATAAGCGATGAGAGAAAAACGCGCAAGGATGGACCTTGCCGTCAGAGAGAGCGCTGAGAAAGAATGGCTCCCACGCCCACCTCTGACGCGTCAACCTCAACAACAAACTGACTAGAGATGTCAGGTGTAACAAGAATAGGTGCGGATGTAAAACGATTCTTAAGAAGATCAAAAGCTCCCTGGGCGGAAACGGACCACTTAAAGCACGTCTTAACAGAAGTAAGGGCTGTGAGAGGAGCTGCCACCTGACCGAAATTACGGATGAAACGACGGTAGAAATTAGCGAAGCCCAGAAAGCGCTGCAGCTCAACGCGTGACTTAGGAACGGGCCAATCAATGACAGCCTGGACCTTAGCGGATCCATCTTAATGCCCTCAGCGGAAATAACGGAACCGAGAAAAGGGACAGAGGCGGCATGAAAAGTGCACTTCTCAGCCTTCACATAAAGACAGTTATCCAAAAGGCGCTGGAGGACGCGTCGCACGTGCTGAACATGAATCGAGAGAGACGGTGAAAAAATCAGGATATCGTCCATGTAAACGAAAACAAAAATGTTCAGCATGTCTCTCAGGACGTCGTTAACTAGTGCCTGAAAGACAGCTGGAGCGTTAACGAGGCCGAAAGGAAGAACCCGGTATTCAAAGTGCCCTAACGGAGTGTTAAACGCCGTCTACCACTCGTCCCCCTCCCTGATGCGCACGAGATGGTAGGCGTTACGAAGGTCCAATTTGGTGAAAAACCTGGCTCCCTGCAGGATCTCGAAGGCTGAAGACATAAGAGGAAGCGGATAACGATTCTTAACTGTTATGTCATTCAGCCCTCGATAATCCACGCATGGGCGCAGGGACCCGTCCTTCTTCTGAACAAAAAAAAACCCCGCCCGGCGGGGGAGGAGGAGGAGACTATGGTACCGGCGTCGAGCGAAACCGACAAATAATCCTCGAGAGCCTTACGTTCGGGAGCCGACAGAGAGTATAATCTACCCCGGGGGAGTAGTTCCCGGAAGGAGATCAATACTACAGTCATACGACCGGTGTGGAGGGAGAGAAGTGGCCTTGGAACGACTGAACACCGTGCGCAGATCGTGATACTCCTCCGGCACCCCTGTCAAATCGCCAGGCTCCTCCTGTGAAGAAGAGACAGAGGAAACAGGAGGGATAGCAGACATTAAACAGGTTACATGACAAGAAACATTCCAGGATAGGATAGTATTACTAGACCAATTAATAGAAGGGTTATGGCTCACTAGCCAGGGATGACCCAAAACAACAGGTGTAAAAGGTGAACGAAAAATTAAAAAAGAAATGGTTTCGCTATGATTACCAGAGACAGTGAGGGTTAAAGGCAGCGTCTCACGCTGAATCTTGGGGAGAGAACTACCATCTAAAGCGAACAAGGCCCTGGGCTCCCAACTGTCTGAGAGGAATGTCATGTTCCCGAGCCCAGGTCTCGTCCATAAAACAGCCCTCCGCCCCAGAGTCTATCAAGGCACTGCAGGAAGCAGATGAACCGGGCCAGCGGAGATGGACCGGAAAGGTAGTGCGTGATCCAGAAGGAGAGGCCTGAGTAGTTGCGCTCACCAGTAGCCCTCCTCTTATTGATGAGCTCTGGCTTTTACTGGACATGAGGTGACAAAATGACCAGCGGAGCCGCAGTAGAGACAGAGGCGATTGGTGATTCTCCGTTCCCTCTCCTTGGCCGAGATGCGAATACCCCCAGCTGCATAGGCTCAGCATCCGAGCCGGCGGAGGAGGGTGGCAGTGATGCGGCAGGTGGCAGTGATGTGGAGAGGGAGCAACGGAGAACGTGAGCTCCTTTCCACGAGCTCGGCGACGAAGATCAAACCGTCGCTCTATGCGAATAGCGAGAGCTATTAAGGAGTCCAGACTGGAAGGAACCTCCCGGGAGAGGATCTCATCCTTAACCTCGACGTGGAGACCCTCCAGAAAACGAGCGAGCAAAGCCGGCTCGTCCAGTCACTAGAGGCAGCGAGAGTGCGAAACTCAATAGAATAATCCGTTATGGATCTATTCCCCTGACATAGGGAAGACAGGGCCCTGGAAGCCTCCTCGCCAAAAACAGAACGGTCAAAAACCCGTATCATCTCCTCCTTAAAGTCCTGATACTGGTTAATACACTCAGCCCTCGCCTCCCAGACTGCCGTGCCCCACTCACGCGCCCGTCCGGTAAGGAGAGAAATGACGTAGGCGATGCGGGCTGCGCTCCTGGAGTAAGTGTTGGGCTGGAGAGAGAACACCACATCACACTGAGTGAGGAATGAGCGGCACTCAGTGGGCTCCCCAGAGTAACACGGCGGGTTGTTGATCCTGGGCTCCGGAGACTCGGAAACCCTGGAAGTGGGCGGTGGATCGAGGTGGAGTTGGTGAACCTGTCTTGTGAGGTCGGAGACTTGGACGGCCAGGGTCTCAACGGCATGTTGAGCAGCAGACAATTCCTCCTCGTGTCTGCCTAGCATCGCTCCCTGGATCTCGACGGCGGAGTGAAAAGGGTCCGGAGCCGCTGGGTCCATTCTTGGTCTGATTCTTCTGTTATGAACTTGAGTGAAGACCCAAAAGCGGTTTTAACAGAAAACAGAGTTCTTTAATGAAAATACAGGAATGGCATAAATCCTCTTCCAACGTTGTCAGCGGAACAAAAAGAACGTTAGTATAGTGCAGGATGCTCCTGCCAGGCAGACTCCGACAGGACAGGACAAGGTGGAAGCAAACGAGACGACAGCTTGCTTCTGGCATCAAAAAACACAAACAAGAATCAGACACTGAAAGTAGCAGGAACAGAGAAAGAAATAGAGACCTAATCAGAGGGGGAAGAGAGAACAGGTGGGGAAGAGTGAAAGAGCTAGTTAGGGCAGATGTAGAACAGCTGAGGAATGAGAGACAGAGAAGGTAACCTAAAAAGACCAGCAGAGAGAGAGAGTGAAGAGAAAGGACAGGAACAGACATAACAAGACATGACATCCTGAACCAAAAAGCAGAGTTTCTTCATGCCTCAAAATAAAACAAATAAAATTGTATTGGTCACATACACATGGTTAGCAGATGTTAATGCGAGTGTAGCGAAATGCTTGTGCTTCTAGTTCCGACAGTGCAGTAAAACAAGTAATCTAACAATACCACAACAACTACCTAATACACACAAATCTAAAAGGGGTGAATGAGAATATGTACATATAAATCTCTCATATGGATGAGCGATGACCGAGCGGCATAAGGCAAGGTGCAATAGATGGAATAAAATACAGTATATACATATGAGATGAGTAATGTAAGATATGTAAACATTATTAAAGTGGAATTATTTAAAGTGACATTATTTAAAGTGACTAGTGATCCATTTCTTAAAGTGGCCA
Source organism: Oncorhynchus masou masou (assembly GCF_036934945.1). Taxonomy (NCBI): domain Eukaryota; kingdom Metazoa; phylum Chordata; class Actinopteri; order Salmoniformes; family Salmonidae; genus Oncorhynchus; species Oncorhynchus masou. The sequence goes on from NC_088216.1 coordinate 28,971,152, forward strand.
GTGATTGGGTCTCAATGAAGGCAGCAGCCTCTCTGAGTTTCATGACTTCAGCCGAAGTCGGTTCCTCTCCTTGTTCAGGTGGCGCTCGGCGGTCGGCATCGCCGGTCTACTAGCCATCACCGATCCACTTTTCATTTTCCATTTGTTTTGTCTTTGTTTATACACATGTTTTTCATCCCCTTAATTATTGTTCATGTATTTAGCCCTCTGTTTCCCCCATGGTGTTTTGCGGGATTGTTTTATGTCATGTTCGGTAATGTTGGTGACTAGTTATTTCGAGGGGTGCTGTTACTTGCTAGTGTGTAAATGTTGATGTTCGTGTGTTTGTGTTTGGGCAAGTGTATTGTTTTACCTTGCACCATTCATTATTCTGAGTAAAGTTACATTGTTCCAAATTCTCTGCTCTCCTGCACCTGACTGCACATACCAGCTACACACACCATTCTGACAGAATCCCACACCATTTGAGGATATGGAGTCAGTAGGAGCAGACAACCCTGTATTAGGGGTCGAGGAACGCCTCCAGCAGCATGCGGCCATGCTGCAACATCTTGGCACCGCCTTGGATCGCGTCCTGCAGACGATGGATCGCTGGGAGAGAAGAGGAGTGCCTCCAGCTCCTCCGCCTACACCACCAATGGCATCACTACCCAACCCTCCTTAATCTGGACCCAGTGGGATTTGGCTCGCTCTTCCAAGGGAGTGTGATGGGACGGCTTCGGGATGTCAGGGGTTCCTACTCCAGCTGGAGGTTTACCTGGCAACCATTCACCCGGCTCCCTCTGGCCATGAGAGCGTGTCCACCCTTGTCTACTGCCTCTCAGGGAAAGCCCTGGAATGGGTCAAAGCCGTATTGGGGGAAGGAGAAGTGGTGTTGGACCAATTTGAGGAGTTCACCCGCCGCTTCCGGGCAGTTTTCCAGTGGCGAGGAGACTGAACCCTCGCCAGGCAAGGTGGGCCATGTTCTTTACCCGTTTTGTCTTCACCCTGTCCTACAGACCAGGGTCCCAGAACGCTAAGGCAGATGCACTGTCCCGGATGTATGACACAGATGAGCGGTCCATGGATCACACTCCCATACTCCCGGCCTTCTGCCTGGTGGCACCGGTAGTGTGGGAGCTAAACGTGGACATTGAGCGGGTGTTACGTGCAGGGCCCACTCCCCTCCAGTGTCCAGCTGGGCGTCAGTACGTTCCGTCTGCTGTCCGCGACCGTTTGATCTATTGGGCCCACACGTCACCCTCCTCTGGTCATCCGGGCATCGGTCGGACAGTGCGCTGTCTTTGTGGGAAGTATTGGTGGCACACCTTGGCTAAGGATGTGAGGGTTTATGTTTCCTCCTGCTCGGTGTGCTCTCAGTGCAAGGCCCCTAGGCACCTGCCCAAAGGGAAGTTACAACCCTTACCCTTTCGGTGGACTTCCTAACGGATCTTCCTCCCTCACAGGGCAACACCACGATCCTGGTCATTGTGGATCGGTTTTCTAAGTTCTGCTGTCTCCTCCCTTTGCCCGATCTCCCTACGGCCCTACAGACTGCGGAGGCTCTGTTCACACACTTCTTCCGGCACTACGGGGTGCCTGAGGACATAGTATCTGATCGAGGTTCACGTCAAGGGTCTGGAGGGTGTTCATGGAACGTCTGGGGGTCTCAGTCAGCCTTACCTCAGGTTTTGACCCCGAGAGTCAATTTGTAAGTCGCTCTGGATAAGAGCGTCTGCTAAATGACTTAAATGTAAATGTAAATGAGAGTAACGTGCAGGTGGAGAGAGTGAACCAGGATGTGGGTAGGTTTCTGCGGTCGTATTGCCAGGACCGGCCAGGGAGTTAGGCGGTATTCATACCCTGGGCAGAGATGGCCCAAAACTCGCTCCGCCACTCCTCCACTAACCTCTTCCCCTTCCAATGCGTACTGGGGTACCAGCCTGTTCTGGCGCCGTGGCATCAGAGCCAGATCAAGGCTCCTGCGGTGGACGACTGGTTTAGGCGCTCAGAGGAGACATGGGACGCTGCTCATGTGCACCTTCAGCGGGCCGTGAGGCTTCAGAATGCTGGCGCAGACCGCCATCGCAGTGAGGCCCCGGTGTTCGCACCGGGTCTGGTACTAGACCCTCCACCTGCCCCTCCACCTGCCCTGCCAGAAGCTCGGTTCGCGGTTTGTGGGGCCATTCAAAGCCCAGAGGAGAGTAAACGAGGTGTGTTACAGGCTTCAGCTTCCCCCCGATTACCGTATTAACCCCTCGTTTCATGTGTCTCTCCTCTGGCCGGTGGTAGCTGGTCTGCTCCAGGAATCTGAGGTGCGGGAGGTTCCTCCCACACCTCAGTTTGGTCCATACTGAACTTGAGGCATCGGGCAAGGGGCCTTCAGTACCTCTTGGAGTGGGAGGGGTACGGCCCGGAGGAGAGATGCTGGGTGCCGGTGAAGGATGTGTTGGACCTTTCGATGCTGCGGGTTCCACCGTCTCCATCCGGATCGCCCTGCACCTCGTCCTCCGGGTCGTCCCCGAGGCCGGCGTCGGCGCACTGCTGGAGCCGAGCGTCAAGGGGGGGTACTGTCACGACTTCGGCCGAAGTCGGTTCCTCTCCTTGTTCGGGCGGCGGTCGGCGGTCGGTGTCACCAATCTACTAGCCATCGCCAATCCACTTTTCATTTTCCATTTGTTTTGTCTTTGTTTCTACACATGTTTTTCATTCCCCTAATTATTGTTCATGTATTTAGCCCTCTGTTTCCCCCATGGTGTTGTGCGGGATTGTTTTATGTCATATTCGGTAATGTTGGTGACTGGTTATTTCGACGGGTGCTGTTTCTTGCCCATGCGTAAATGTTGATGTCCGTGTGTTTGTGTTTGGGCAAGTGTATTGTTTTACCTTGCACCATTTATTATTCTGAGTAAAGTTATGTTGTTCCCAATTATCTGCTCTCCTGCGCCTGACTGCATACACCAGCTACACCTACCATTCTGACACTGAGTTAATGATTGCTGTTTAGCAGTCTGATGACCTTGCGATAGAAGCAGTTATTCAGTCTCTCGATCCCAGGTTTGATGCACCTGTACTGACCTCGCCTTCTGGATGGTAGCGGTGTGAACAGGCAGTGGCTCGGGTGGATGTTGTCCTTAATGATCTTTTTGGCCTTCCTGTGACATCAGGTGCTGTAGGTGTAATGGAGGGCAGGTAGTTTGCCCAGACCGCACCACCCTCTGGAGAGCCTTGCGGTTGAGGGTGGTGCAGTTGCCGTACAGGCTGTGATACAGCCCGACAGGATGCTCTCGATTGTGCATCTGTAAAGGTTAGTCCAGGACTAGGCTCAGCGACTATGTTGTTGAAATAACTTACTCAGCAATCATGTAGAGAACAGACAGAATTATCTATTGTATAATTAACAAAATTACCATTTTCCTCCTTGGATCATGCTCTTGCATTGGATTCATTTGAATAAGATAAATGAGTGAAGTTATCCATTAATTCTGAGCGACATTCAAGATATCACTGCAATATTAACACGTTTTTTTATGAGCTTCCTGCACATTTAATAATTCATGTGGTCATAATTGGAGTGCATCGAAATGGAAATGGCACAAACAGGCTTCATGGCATTTAAGTCCAAGTTTTCCATGATAATATTCCTGTATTGTTGATATAGTTCAATTCCTGACTGTGACTCAAACATTCAACAACTTTTAACAGTCATAAAGAGCCATGTTTTTGCTTTTTGCTCTTCCTCTCGGCTACTGTCCTTTCATCACAGATGATTACTGAGGCACATGAAGCAGATATCTAAATTGATATCGTCCTTAAGTTGCATAAAAGAAAAACCATGAGTACCTGGACAACCATATGCAAACACAATAGGGTCAGACTTTGCGTTATCTGAACGAAGCCAGTGTAGCTATGTGTAACAACAAATACAAACAAATAGTGTCCTTCAACTGCAATGGGACTAAATTACTATTTTACTGTTGTCATGGAGGCAGGTGGTACTGGGATACATTTTGCTGGTGTGTCATTTTGATGACTCCAATAGAGATGGCAGCTTCTAGTCATTAGGACTGTGTACACTGTGCAGTATTTTTATTTTTTTATGTATCATTTATTACATTGTAAGCCCAGTTAACCTTAACTGTTATTACATACAACTGGGAAGAACTATTGGATATCAGAGAGACGTCAACTTAACAGCACAACCAGCACTACGACCAGGAATACGACTTTCCCAAAGTGATCTTGTGTCTGCACCTCCCAGGGCATTTGAACTGATTCCAGAGGCTGAACCAAAACAACACCGCCGGAGGAGAGGATGTCGGAGCAGTCTTCTAGTGAGGCTTCGGATGCATGCACACCACCCACCACTCCCGAGTATATGTCCAGTCCCTACTTAACAAAGTCGACACAATCTGGGCAAGAGTTTCTTTCCAAAGCGACATCCGGGATTGTAACATACTCTGTTTCACGGAAACATGGTTAGCTGGGGACATGCTTTCGGAGTCCATACAGCCAATGGGATTTTCAGTGTATCGTGCCGACAGGAATAAACACCTCTCTGGTAAGAAGAAGGGCGGGGGTGTATGTTTAATGTTTAACGACTCATGGTGTAATTGTAACAACATACAGGAACTGTATAGCGCCAAAGAACATGGCTGACGTTTTACATTCTCCCAACCAATTATGCTATTTTGTAAATTTTTTTGCATTTTGTGTAACTTATTTTTTTTAACTTATTGTGTATATAATGTTGCTGCTACCGTCTCTTATGACCGAAAAATAACTTCTGGACATCAGAAAAGCAATTACAGCGGACTGGAAGAAAATTTTCAATTAACGAGTCCGACGAGAAGGATATTCTGCTTTCACTGGAACAGGCCCAGATCCACGCCATTTGCGTGAAGAAAAGACGCCGGAAAAGGGGATGCAGATCGGGGATCCTTCTGAGAATCCGAAGGCGAGCGAGTAAATTACCAATATCTTTCATTGTTCTTGCTAACGTGCACTCATTGGAAAAAAATGATGAACTACTATTAAGATTATCCTACCAACGGAACATTAAAAACTGTAACATCTTATGTTTCACCAAGATGTGGCTGAATGAAGATACAGACAATATAGAGCTAGCTGGATTTTCCATGCACCGGCAGAACAGAGACGCTTCCTCTGGTAAGACGAGGGGGTGTGTGTCTTTTTGTCAATAGCAGCTGGTGCACGATGTCTAATATTTTAAAGAAGTCTCGAGGTATTGCTAGCCTGAGGTAGAGTACCTTATGATAAGCTGCAGACCACATAATCTACAAAGAGAGTTCTCATCTGTATTATTCACAGCCGTCTATTTACCACCACAAAATGAAGCTGGCACTAAGACCGCTCTCAACCAACTCTATAAAGCCATCAGCAAAGAGGAAAATGCTCACCCAGAAGTGGCGCTCCTAGTGGCCGGGGACTTTAATGCAGGTAAACTTAAATCAATTTTACAAACATTTTACCAGCATGTCACGTGCAACCATGGGAAGAAAAATCCTAGACCACCTTTACTCCACACACAGTGTCATGACTTCTGCCGAAGTTGGCCCCTCTCCTTGTTCGGGATATGTTTGGCGGTCGGCGTCACCGACTTTCTAGCCATCACTGATCCATTTTTCATTTTCCATTGGTTTTGTCTTGTCTTCCATCATACCTGGTTCCAATCCCATCAATTACATGTTGTGTATTTAACTTCTTAAGGCGAGGGGGCACTATTTTCACGTCCGGATGAAAAGTGTGCCCAAAGTAAACTGCCTGCCACTCATGCCCAGAAGCTAGGATATTCATATAATTAGATTTGGATAGAAAACACTCTAAAGTTTCTAAAACTGTTAAAATTATATCTGTGAGTATAACAGAACTTACTTGGCAGGCGAAACCCCAAGGACAAACCATCCAGGAATTTTGTTTTTTGAGGTCACTCTCTTTTCAATGGGATTTCTATGTGGATCGAGATTTCTAAGGCACTTGCCTGCAGTTCCAATCACTTCCACTAGATGTCAACAGTCTTTAGAAATTGGTTGATTTTTTTTCCTTTGAGAAATGAAGAGGTAGGGCTGTTCAGAACGAGGGTCGAGTCTAGTGTACTTGGGGGCGCTCGACCCCAAGCTTGCTCCACTTTGTTTTCAACCGGTATTGAACACAGTTTATCCCGTCTTAAATTTCAAATTTTTTACATTTTATTTATTTATTTACATTTAAAAATACCTAAAGTTGGAATAGGAAAGTTGTTTGAAATGTTTGGATCAAGTTTAAATATTAGATACTTTGTAGTAATGAGTTGGAACCAGTGTTTTTATGGATCAAACGCGCCAAATAAATTGACATTTTGGAGATATAACGACAGAATTTATCGAACAAAAGGACAATTTTTGATGTTTAATGGACATATTGGAGTGCTAACAGAAGAAGATATTCAAAGGTAAGGCATGAATTATATCGTTATTTTTTACTTTTGTGTCGCGCCTGGCGGGTTGAAATGTGATTTTCATGTGTTTGTTTGATGGGGTGCTGTCCTCAGATAATAATAATGTCCCATAAACATCACAAATGGTCCTTTTGTTCGATTAATTCCGTCGATATATATCCATTTATTTGGCGCGTTTGATCCAGAAAAACACTGGTTCCAACTTGGGCAACGTGACTACAATATATCTCAAAAGATACCTGTAAACTTTGCCAAAACATTTCAAACTACTTTTGTAATACAACTTTAGGTATTTTGTAACGTAAATAATCAATACAATTGAAGACGGGATGATCTGTGTTCAATACAGGAGGAAAACAAACTGTAGCTAGCTTTCTGGTCACGTGCCTCTATCTAACAGTACACTATAAGTGACCCACGTTCTGAACAGAGCTACTTCTTCATTATACAAAGGAAAAAACCTCAACCAATTTCTAAACACTGGTGACATCCAGTGGAAGCAGTAGGAACTGCAAGAAAGTCCCTTAGAAATCTGGATTCCCAATGTAATCCATTGAAAAGAGACAATGGTTTGTCCTCGGGGTTTCGCTTGCTAAATAAGTTATGTTATACTCACAGACATGATTCAAACAGTTTTAGAAACTTCAGAGTGTTTTCTATTCAATTTTTCCTATCCAAATTTTCTATCCGAATCTAATAATACTAATAATATGGGGATGAGGGATGAGTAGCAGGCAGTTGAATTTGGGCATGCATTTCATCCGGACGTGAAAATACTTCCCCCTGTCACCAAGAAGTTAACAAGAAGTTCATCTGTAAACCGATGTATAACACTTGTATGATTCATGGATTATTATTATGAGTATTTTTGTTTTTGAATTCGGCGCGCTGCTATTTCACTGGGTGTTGTCAAATCAATCCCTTTAACGGGATTGGCGCGCGGAGGGATCACTAAGAAGTTAAACAGGTTAACATTCAAAAAGCCACTGGGCCAGATGGATTACCAGGACGTGTACTCAAAGCCCGCGTTGACCAACTGTCAAGTGTCTTCACTGACATTTTCCACCATAGTACCACCATAGTCCCTGTGCTCAAGAAAGCAAAGGTAACCTGCCTAAATGATTACCACCCCGTGGCACTCACGTCGGTAGCCATTAAGTGCTTTGCAAGGCTGGTCAAGGCTCACATCAACAGCATTCTCCCGGACACCCCTAGACCCACTCCAATTGGCATATAGCCCCAACAGATCCACAGATGACGCAATCTCAATCGCACTCCACACTGCCCTTTCTTTTGTTTCATATATTTTTTATTGAACACACACAGTGCGTTAATAAGTACAAATTCACAGCGCCGACTCGTCCAAGTAGGAGAGGAAAGGCTGCCAGATTTGATCAAATGTTGATAATTTATTGTTCAGAATATATCTAATGTGTACAGTGTTTGCCAATTCACTGAGCCATAATTTGGAAGAGGGCGCTTCACTCCTTTTCCAAAACAACAAGATTAGTTTTTTTGCCGAAATGAGACCGTAAGAGATTAGTTGTTTTGGGGGGTTGGTTATTCCGTTTAGAGACTCAGATACTCCCAGGATTATCAGAAGCTGGTCTGGGTCTATTGAAGTCTCCAAAACTTCAGAGAGGATCCCAAAATTCCACACCAATAACCATGCAAGCTAGAGCATAGGGCAAAGCAGTGGAGTAGTGTACCCTGCGCGGCCTGACATTTATCACATGTAGGGAATGTATCAGGAAATATCCTATGCAGTTTAGTTTTGGAATAGTGTAATCTGTGTAATACCATGAATTGCGTGAGACAGGAATTAATCTGTCTGGAATTAATGGAGCATGTATGGATATACTCCAAGCTCTCTTCCCAGTCTGCCACCGAAATGTCAGTCCCAAGTTCTTCCTCCCATTTTGCCTTAATGGCATCTGTAGAAGGTGTGCTAACAGATTGAAAAGCATCATATAGACACAATATCAGTTTGTCTGAGGTGGGGCATATTTTTATGCATCCGTCAAACATGGAAGGTTTAGCATTCCCAAATGTTGGGAGGTGTTTTCTAACGCAGTCTCTAATTTGTAGGTATCTGAAAAAAATACTTCTGGGAAGATTATAAGTTTCCCTCAGCAACTCAAAGGAAGCAAAGGTCCCTTCTATGCATAAATCCCCTATGGTACTTATCCCCAGCTCTCCCCATCGCTAAAAGGTGTTATCAAGGTTAGAGGGGGCAAAGGAGGGATTCCTGGCGACAGGGAGCATGAATGACATTGGTCTAAGCTCAAAGTGGACTTTAATTTGCTTCCAGATTCGGACTGTGCTATGTATAAAAGGATTGTTACAATAAAGCGACATCTCCAGATTGACAGGCAACAAAATCACAGCGCCAATAGAGAAGGGGTGACACTCTTCACGCTCCATACTAAGCCAGCTGGACGACGGAAGTGCATCATCCAGCAGAAACGTAACAACGCGAGGTTAGCGGCCCAGTAATAAAATATACAATTTGGGAGAGACAATCCTCCTTCCATCTTGGATTTACAGAGGTGTTTTGTACCTATCCTGTGTGTTTTATAATCCCAGTTGAAAGGATTGATAATTGAGTCCAGTTGTTTATGAAAGGATTTAGGTATGAATACTGGGATGTTCTGATATAGGTAGAGCAGTTGTGGGAGGAAGACCATTTTAACCTCTTGAAACTCCCCATCCCGGATCCGGGATTGTGACTAAGCCTCAGGCTCATTAGCATAACGCAACGTTAACGATTTCTGAAAATCGCAAATAAAATTAAAATAATGCGTTTGCTCTCAAGCTTAGCCTTTTCTTAACAACACTGTCATCTCAGATTTTCAAAATATGCTTTTGAACCATAGAAATTGACTAATTTGTGTAAGAGTATGCAAAGCTAGCATAGCATTTTGTGTAGCATGTAGCACGCAACATTTTCACAAAAGCCAGATAACCAAATAAATAAAATCATTTACCTTTGAAGAGCTTCTGATGTTTTCAATGAGGAGACTCCCAGCCACATACCAAATGCGCAGTGTTTCCTGAAAGCGTCTGTGTGTAGGAGAAATCGTTCCGTTTTCTACATTGCGCCTGGCTACCGAAACGAACCCAAAATGCAGTCACCTACAACGTGAAACTTTTCCGGATTAACTACATAATATCGACCGAAACATGGCAAACGTTGTTTGGAATCAATCCTCAAGGTGTTTTTTCACATATCTCTTCATTGACATGCAGTTCGTGGAAGCTTGCTTCTCTCTCTGTGCCCCATGGAAAAATACTGGCAGGTGACTTTTGCGCACCAATTTCGGCGCAGGACACCGGGCGGACACGTGGTAAATGTGGTCTCTTATGGTCAATCTTCCAACGATCTGCCTACAAATACGTCACAATGCTGCAGACACCTTGGGGAAACGACAGAAAGGGCAGACTCATTCCTCTTGCGTTCACAGCCATATAAGGAGATCATGAAAGACAGAGCCTCAAAAATCCTTGTCATTTCCTGGATGCCAAGTCATCTTGGTTTTGCCTGAAGCTCACGTTAAAGGGCACGCACAGAGAAGATATTTGTATTTCTGGACACGTCAGAGTGTTTTCTTTCGAACAGTAGCAATTATATGCATAGTCGAGCATCTTTTTGTGACAAAATATCTTGTTTAAAACGGGAACGTTTTTCTTCCAAAAATGAAATAGCGCCACCATAAGTGTAAGAGGTTAATTAATGGCATTAATTCTTCCGAGCAGAGAAATTGGGAGAGTTCTCCAAAATAGTATGTTTGCCTTGGTAACTACAATTCCTAGGTAGGTACATTTTTCTGAAGATAACTTAAATGGGAGATGTTCTAGCCAGGAGGTGTTTTGCGACCGTATAGGCATTAATTCACTCTTGTTCCAATTTATTCTGTATCCCGGGAAGGTACCAAACAAATTGATCACATCAAGAATAGCTGGGATACTAGCCTGGGGTTCTGTTACATAGAGGAGGATGTCATCTGCGTATAGGGAAATCTTATTTAGAGTATCTGTAGTATTATAGCCGTGTATTGCTGCATGAGATCTAATCGTCTGAGCGAGAGGTTCGATAATTAGGGCGAAGAGCATAGGCGACAGCGCACAACCCTCCTTGTCCCTCTGTAAAGGTTAAATCGGGGTGACAATGATTTGTTAGTGAGTATTCTGGCACAGGGGTTCCTATATAAAAGCTGTATCCAATTTATGAACCCATCTCCAATATTACATTTCTGTAGGACCTTGAATAGATAGGGCCACTCAACTTGGTCAAAGGCCTTTTCGGCGTCAAGAGATATGACGGCAAGGTCCACGTTGGGTAACCTCTGAGAATACATCATGTTGAAGAGGCGCCTGAGATTGAAAAATGAGTTTCTGTTAGGGATAAAGCCGGTCTGGTCCAATTGGACCAATTTGCCAATTAAAGTGCTAAGCCTGTTGGCCAGGTTTTTGCTAAAATCTTTTGGTCTGTATTAAGGAGAGATATTGGTCTGTATGACCCTACCCCTTCCGGATCTTTACCCTTCTTATGTATAACTGTAATGAATGCTTCATCCAAAGTAGAAGGTAGAGCTCCATCCTCATTGGCCTGAACCAACATTTTGTGCAGGTAGGGAGAGAGCATAAAATCAAATCATCAAATCAAATTTTATTTGTCACATACACATGGTTAGCAGATGTTAATGCGAGTGTAGCGAAATGCTTGTGCCTCTAGTTCCGACAATGCAGTAATAACCAACAAGTAATATAACTAACAATTCCAAAACTAATTTCTTATACACAGTGTAAGGGGATAAAGAATATGTACATAAAGATATGAATGAGTGATGGTGCAGAGCAGCATAGGCAAGATACAGTAGATGGTATCGAGTACAGTATATACATATGAGATGAGTATGTAAACAAAGTGGCATAGTTAAAGTGGCTAGTGATACATGTATTACATAAGGATGCAGTAGATGATATAGAGTACAGTATATACGTATACATATGCGATGAATAATGTAGGGTATGTAAACATTATATTAGGTAGCATTGTTTAAAGTGGCTAGTGATATATTTTACTGGTTCCGGGTTGGAGCGAGCGGTCGCATCTACACTTTGGTCCGCAGGTAGTATAACTTTTCATTACATTTCATTATAGTACAACGGTTTGATTTGTCTAATCTTAGCAATTTCTTCTTAGCTAGCTACATAGCCGTCTTTGTATCAAAGATAATTGCGTAATTATCGTATTTCGTCGTATAACGTAGTCTAACGTAGTCTACACTGCTTTCTGCCCAGCAGCTAGCTAACGTCCACTAGCACAGCAGCTAGCTAACGTCCACTAGCACTGTAGAAACTATTACACTCAACGACTCGATTAGTGTAGTGTTAGCTAGCTACATAGTTGTCTTTGCTGTCTTCGTATCCAAGGTAATTGTGTAGTTTAGAGTGTGTAGACTTAGAGTGATTATCTTAATTTACCGAGGTTAGCTAGCCAGCTATTTGTCGTCCTTAACGTAGGAGTCACTGCTAGCTAGCTAGCCAACAGCTAGCCAACGTCTTCCGAATTGAACTTCAACAACCCGGTCAACATTCCGCCTCGCTCCACAGGTAGTATCACATTTTCATTTCACTTCATTACAGTACAACGGTTTGATTTGTTTGATCGTAGCTAGCTAGCTACATAGCCGTCTTTGTATCTAAGACAATTGTGTAGTCTGGAGCGATTTTCTAGGTTAGCTAGCCAGCTATTGTCGTTCTTTTAACGTAACGTTACGTAATCAACACTGCTAGCTAGCCAGCTAGCCCCCGAATAGCAGCACTGTAGAAACTATTACACTCGACGGAACGACTTGATTACAACGTAGCCACTGCCAGCTAGCCTACTCCAGCAGTACTGTATCATTTCAATCATTTTAGTCAATAAGATTCTTGCTACGTAAGCTTAACGTTCTGAACATTCGATAAGTGTAGTCCACTTGTCATTCCAATCTCCTTTGCATTAGCGTAGCCTCTTCTGTAGCCTGTCAACTATGTGTCTATCTATCCCTGTTCTCTCCTCTCTGCACAGACCATACAAACGCTCCACACCGCGTGGCCGCGGCCACCCTAATCTGGTGGTCCCAGCGCGCACGACCCACGTGGAGTTCCAGGTCTCCGGTAGCCTCTGGAACTGCCGATCTGCGGCCAACAAGGCAGAGTTCATCTCAGCCTATGCCTCCCTCCAGTCCCTCGACTTCTTGGCACTGACGGAAACATGGATCACCACAGACAACACTGCTACTCCTACTGCTCTCTTCGTCCGCCCACGTGTTCTCGCACACCCCGAGAGCTTCTGGTCAGCGGGGTGGTGGCACCGGGATCCTCATCTCTCCCAAGTGGTCATTCTCTTTTCTCCCTTACCCATCTGTCTATCGCCTCCTTTGAATTCCATGCTGTCACAGTTACCAGCCCTTTCAAGCTTAACATCCTTATCATTTATCGCCCTCCAGGTTCCCTCGGAGAGTTCATCAATGAGCTTGATGCCTTGATAAGCTCCTTTCCTGAGGACGGCTCACCTCTCACAGTCCTGGGCGACTTTAACCTCCCCACGTCTACCTTTGACTCATTCCTCTCTGCCTCCTTCTTTCCACTCCTCTCCTCTTTTGACCTCACCCTCTCACCTTCCCCCCTACTCACAAGGCAGGCAATACGCTCGACCTCATCTTTACTAGATGCTGTTCTTCCACTAACCTCATTGCAACTCCCCTCCAAGTCTCCGACCACTACCTTGTATCCTTTTCCCTCTCGCTCTCATCCAACACTTCCCACACTGCCCCTACTCGGATGGTATCGCGCCGTCCCAACCTTCGCTCTCTCTCCCCGCTACTCTCTCCTCTTCCATCCTATCATCTCTTCCCTCTGCTCATACCTTCTCCAACCTATCTCCTGATTCTGCCTCCTCAACCCTCCTCTCTTCCCTTTCTGCATCCTTTGACTCTCTATGTCCCCTATCCTCCAGGCCGGCTCGGTCCTCCGCTCCCGCTCCGTGGCTCGACGACTCATTGCGAGCTCACAGAACAGTGCTCCGGGCAGCCGAGCGGAAATGAGGGAAAATCGCCTCCCTGCGGACCTGGCATCCTTTCACTCCCTCCTCTCTACATTTTCCTCCTCTGTCTCTGCTGCTAAAGCCACTTTCTTCCACTCTAAATTCCAAGCATCTGCCTCTAACCCTAGGAAGCTCTTTGCCACCTTCTCCTCCCTCCTGAATCCTCCTCCCCCCCCCCCCCTCCCTCTCTGCAGATGACTTCGTCAACCATTTTGAAAAGAAGGTCGACGACATCCGATCCTCGTTTGCTAAGTCAAACGACACCGCTGGTTCTGCTCACACTGCCCTACCCTGTGCTCTGACCTCTTTCTCCCTCTCTCTCCAGATGAAATCTCGCTTCTTGTGACGGCCGGCCGCCCAACAACCTGCCCGCTTGACCCTATCCCCTCCTCTCTTCTCCAGACCATTTCCGGAGACCTTCTCCCTTACCTCACCTCGCTCATCAACTCATCCCTGACCGCTGGCTTCGTCCCTTCCGTCTTCAAGAGAGCGAGAGTTGCACCCCTTCTGAAAAAACCTACACTCGATCCCTCCGATGTCAACAACTACAGACCAGTATCCCTTCTTTCTTTTCTCTCCAAAACTCTTGAACGTGCCGTCCTTGGCCAGCTCTCCCGCTATCTCTCTCAGAATGACCTTCTGATCCAAATCAGTCAGGTTTCAAGACTAGTCATTCAACTGAGACTGCTCTTCTCTGTATCACGGAGGCGCTCCGCACTGCTAAAGCTAACTCTCTCCCTCTGCTCTCATCCTTCTAGACCTATCGGCTGCCTTCGACACTGTGAACCATCAGATCCTCCTCTCCACCCTCTCCGAGTTGGGCATCTCCGGTGCGGCCCACGCTTGGATTGCGTCCTACCTGACAGGTCGCTCCTACCAGGTGGCGTGGCGAGAATCTGTCTCCTCGCCACGCGCCTCACCACTGGTGTCCCCCAGGGCTCTGTTCTAGGCCCTCTCCTATTCTCGCTATACACCAAGTCACTTGGCTCTGTCATAACCTCACATGGTCTCTCCTATCATTGCTATGCAGACGACACACAATTAATCTTCTCCTTTCCCCCTTCTGATGACCAGGTTGCGAATCGCATCTCTGCATGTCTGGCAGACATATCAGTGTGGATGACGGATCACCACCTCAACCTGAATCTCGGCAAGACAGAGCTGCTCTTCCTCCCGGGCAAGGACTGCCCGTTCCATGATCTCGCCATCACGGTTGACAACTCCATTGTTTCCTCCTCCCAGAGCGCTAAGAACCTTGGCGTGATCCTGGACAACACCCTGTCGTTCTCAACTAACATCAAGGCGGTGGCCCGTTCCTGTAGGTTCATGCTCTACAACATCCGCAGAGTACGCCCCTGCCTCACACAGGAAGCGGCGCAGGTCCTAATCCAGGCACTTGTCATCTCCCGTCTGGATTACTGCAACTCGCTGTTCGCTGGGCTCCTGCCTGTGCCATTAAACCCCTACAACTCATCCAGAACGCCGCAGCCCGTCTGGTGTTCAACCTTCCCAAGTTCTCTCACGTCACCCCGCTCCTCCGCTCTCTCCACTGGCTTCCAGTTGAAGCTCGCATCCGCTACAAGACCATGGTGCTTGCCTACGGAGCTGTGAGGGGAACGGCACCGCAGTACCTCCAGGCTCTGATCAGGCCCTACACCCAAACAAGGGCACTGCGTTCATCCACCTCTGGCCTGCTCGCCTCCCTACCACTGAGGAAGCATAGTTCCCGCTCAGCCCAGTCAAAACTGTTCGCTGCTCTGGCCCCCCAATGGTGGAACAAACTCCCTCACGACGCCAGGACAGCGGAGTCAATCACCACCTTCCGGAGACACCTGAAACCCCACCTCTTCAAGGAATACCTAGGATAGGATAAAGCAATCCTTCTCACCCCCCCCTTAAATGATTTATATGCACTATTGTAAAGTGGCTGTTCCACTGATGTCAGAAGGTGAATTCACCAATTTGTAAGTCGCTCTGGATAAGAGCGTCTGCTAAATGACTTAAATGTAAATGTAAATGTACATAATTTCCCATCAATTCCCATTATTAAAGTGGCTGGAGTTGAGTCAGTGTGTTGGCAGCAGCCACTCAATGTTAGTGGTTGCTGTTTAACAGTCTGATGGCCTTGAGATAGAAGCTATTTTTCAGTCTCTCGGTCCCAGCTTTGATGCACCTGTACTGACCTCGCCTTCTGGATGATAGCGGGGTGAACAGGCATGGCTCGAGTGGGTGTTGTCCTTGATGATCTTTATGGCCTTCCTGTAACATCGGTGGTGTAGGTGTCCTGGAGGGCAGGTAGTTTGCCCCCGGTGATGCGTTGTGCAGACCTCACTACCCTCTGGAGAGCCTTACGGTTGTGGGCGGAGCAGTTGCCGTACCAGGCGGTGATACAGCCCGCCAGGATGCTCTCGATTGTGCATCTGTAGAAGTGTGTGAGTGCTTTTGGTGACAAGCCAAATTTCTTCAGCCTCCTGACGGAATCTGTCATTGATGTCTTTGGGGGAAGAGAGTAATTCCCCAGATACAGATTTAACTTTGTGAATCATTCGGTCACTCACATTTTTTCGAAGTTGTCTGGCGAGTAATTGGGGTGGTTTGTCACCAAACTCAAAATATTTTTGCTTGGCATAGAGAAAAGATTTAGCAATTTTAGCTGAGAGAATCTGATTATATTCACATTTTAAAAAGGTACATTTTTTTATGTTTCTCCATAGATGGATGGCTAGCATTCTCCCTATCCAGTAAGTGAATTTGTCCCTCCAGTTCTTCCAGTTTTCCTCTGTTTTGCCTACTCCTGGCAGCCTGAAAGGAGATGATACAGCCTCTCAGATAAGCCTTCAGTGTTTCCCACAATAATGCTGGGGAAGTCTCTGTGGTGTCGTTGGTATCAAAGAAAAATGTAATTTGGTCTTTAAGATATTCACAGAATGTTGGTTCTGTGAGGAGCTGAGGATTCAACCTCCAGACCCTCTCGTTTGGTACAATGTCACCCAATCTCAGGGAGAAGGTGAGTGGACTGTGGTCCGAGATAATAATATCATGATACCTCACATTACAGGTATAGGGGAGTAGTCTAGCATCCACCAAAAAGTAGTCAATTCGAGTGTAAACATTATGAACATGAGAGTAAAAGGAGTATTCCCTACCCGTAGGGTTAGCGATCCTCCATATATCAAATAAGTTAGATTTTTTTATGTAGGTATTCAAGAATTCGCTTAAATAGGAGGTAGGGGTTCGCCGGGTAGGGTTTCTGGGATAATGATGTTGATGTAAGACATTTCAAAGCACTTCGTGGCTACAGATGTGAGTGCTACGTGTCAGTAGTTATTTAGGCAGATTACCTTAGTTTTCTTTGGCACTGGGACTATGCTGGTCTGCTTGAAACATGTTGGTATTTCAGACTCAGACAGGGAGAGGTTGAAAATGTCAGTGAAGACACTTGCCAGTTGGTCAGCGCATGCTCGGAGTTCACGTGCTGGTAATCTGTCTGAATGTTGACCTGTTTAAAGGTCTTACTCACATCGTCTGTGGAGAGCGTGATCACACAGTCGTCCGGAACAGCTGGTGCTCTCATGCGTGTTTCAGTGTTACTCGCCTCGGCGAGCATAGAAGTAATTTAGCTCATCTGGTAGGCTCCTGTCACTGGGCAGGTCTCGGCTGTGCTTCCCTTTATAGTCTGTAATAGTTTGCAAGTCCTGCCACATCCAGCCGGTGTAGTAGGATTTGATCTTAGTCCTGTACTGACGCTTTCCGTGTTTCATGGTTCGTCAGAGGGCATAGCGGGATTTTATTATCCCGCTCCTTGAAAGCGGCAGCTCTACCCTTTAGCTCATGAGGATGTAGCCTGTAATCCATGGCTTCTGGTTGGGGTATGTACATACAGTCACTGTGGAGACAACGTCATTGATGCACTTACTGATGAAGCCAGTGGCTGATGAGATGTACTCCTCAATGACATTAGATGAATCCCAGAACATATTCCAGTCTGTGCAAGCAAAACAGTCCTGTAGCTTAGCATCTGCTTCGTCTGACCACTTTTATATTGAGCGAGTTACTGGTGCTTCCTGATTTTTCTTATAAGCAGTAATCAGGAGGATAGAATTATGGTCAGATTTGCCAAATGGAGGGCAAGGGAGAGCTGTGTATGCGTGTCTGTGTGTGGAGTAAAGGTGGTCCAGAGTTTTTTTCCCTCTGTTTGCACATTTAACATGTTGATAGAAGTTTGGTAAAACATATTTAAGTTTCCTGCATTAAAGCCTCCGGCCACTAGGAGCACTGCCTCAGGATGAGCATTTTCCTGTTTGCTTAGGGCAGGATTCAGCTTATTTAGTACTGTCTTAGTGCCAGCATCAGTCTGTGGTGGTATGTAGACAGCTACAAAAAATACAGATGAAAACTCTTTAGGTAGATAGTGTGCTCAACAGCTTATCATGAGATACTCTACCTCAGGCGGGCAAAACCTCGAGACTTCCTTAGATATCGTACACCAGCTGTTGTTTACAAATATACATAGACTGCACCCTTGTCTTACCAGAGGCTGCTGTTCTATGCTGCCGATGCAGTGTGTAACCAGCCAGCTGTATGTTAATCATGTCGTCGTTCAGCCACAACATAAGATATCAGTTTTTAATGTCCCGTTGGTTGGATATATGTGCATTTAGCTCGTCCAATTTATTTTCCAGCGATTGTGTGTGTTAGCCAGTAATACGGATGGCAAGGGCAGATTAGCCACTCATTGGCCGATCCTCACAATGCACCCCGATCTCTTTCCGCAATATCTTTTCTGTCGTTTTCTCCTGCGAATGACGAGGGCCTGTTCTGGTGTCTGGTGTAAATCCCTCTCGTCCGGCTCATTAAAGAGAAATTCTTCGTCCAGAGTAAGGTGAGTAATCGCTGTTCTGATTTCCAGAAGCTCTTTTCTGTCATAAGAGAATGTAGCAGCAACATTATGTACAAAATAAATCGCAAAAATGTGAAAAAACTACAAATTATATTATTTACATCGCTATCTGAGAGATGTATCACCACGGATTTGAGTCGGCTAAATTAAACAAACTCCCCAAGGCCAGTTACCAAAGTAAGGAAGTGTCACGCCCTGACCTGAGTATTCTTTATATATTTTGGTTAGGTCAGGGTGTAACGAGGGTGGTATGTGTGTTTTTAGTCTCATCTAGGGTGTTTGTACTGTCTAGGGGTTTTGTAGATTTATGGGGTTGTTTCCATCTAGGTGTTTATGTAGGTCTATGGTTGCCTAGATTGGTTCTCAATTAGAGGCAGGTGTTTATCGTTGTGATTGGGAACCATATTTAGGCAGCCATCTTCTTTGGGTATTTCGTGGGTTATTGTCTATGTTATGTTGCATATTAGCACAGTGTTTACATAGCGGACACAGTCGTCTTAATAATTTTTTTGTTTAAGTGTTCTTCGTGTTCTTCATTCAATAAAGAAGAATGTATTCTAACCACGCTACGCTTTGGTCCCCTCCATACGACGATCGTAACAGGAAGCCATCTGTTAAGCAATATCGAGGCAATTAGCAGGAAGTACAGGAACCAAATAAGCGCGTTATGGAGAATTCATATTCATTCATATTTGAAGGCGATGTAAAAGCTGATGGAGAAAGTGGCAAATATATTAAATATATTGTGATGTTTAAATAATTTTCTGATCTGCACTGTATCTATCTAAACTAACTGCTGAAGGAATTAAAATGTTATATATGTTTCTGTTGGAGATGGGTTTCCATGCAAACACTTTGTGTTACAATTAAAGTTAACCGCATTTATTGTAATTGTGACAACTACTGTAGTAGTCCATAGGCTATTAACTAAGGCCTATTGCTCCACTTCACTTTTGACGAAAAGTGAAACTTTGAATTCTGCTCTCATTGGCACAGAGGACATCCTATAAGGGTCAAATGTCAAGCTAATTTAGATCATATGCAGTTAATTAATCTCTGTATCAATTCATCAGAGAAAGATAAATGTACTTTTTAGTGCCTCAGACAATCCAATCACTCTATTGACCTTGGTTCAGTATGGGTCATTCTTTGAAGACCATTCTCATTTGATTGAGCCTTTTTTCCCACAAGGATAAAAAGAGCGACGCTCATTAGCTTATCATTTCCTGACTGTCTCCTGATCGGTTCCATCCATTGTTCTGTCACGCAACAGCCACGTCAAAATTGGTCCCATACTAGCTCCTGAGCTGTGTCATGTGTTTTTGAATTTCCACTTACAGTAACCTGCACTCTTTCTTTCTCACAGCTGTGAATACCTTGGCATATACATATACAATATTTATTTAATCCCTTTCGTGCGATTTTAACATTTTCAACGTACTTGTCATGTGATTCTTGCATTACAGCCATAATATTCTAGATACTTGTACTGTACCCAGCTAGCGCATTTGTTTCCTTAGAAGTTGTGGGACAAAGCATGTGACAAATACAATTTGATTTGAAGTTTTTCAACATCCCATTGGTCCTGGGAATGAAGCCATAAGTTTCCTGACCGGTAAAACAGAAGAAAAAAATTACGTTCTGAAAACGGAAGTGAACATTTTGCCTGTTCTGGGAACATACATTAGATTAGTTAGGTTGCATGGAGGTTCTGAGTACATTTTACTATGGTTCCCTGAAAGTTTTCCTGGCAGGTTTCATTAACTTTCTGAGAGCAGAAATTATACTGTAGATTATTTATAGGTTTTTAATAACTTTGTTGAACTTTCACTGAATGTTTCAATAAGACTTTTAATAACACTGCTAGCTTAGTTTGGGTTAACTGTTTCGGACTCCAAACACAGATAGGACACATGGAAATCCATTTGCTTAGGCATTGATCATGCAAACACGTCCTTTTCTTATGGCACGGCATCAGTGAGATTCTAACCTATGGTCTTCTGATGTCTATCCATGGAATAATTCCACTGGCCAAGAGGATGGAGCTAGCATGCCATGTTTTTTTTTTACTTATACAAAGCTGTTCGTTTTTGTATATTGAAACAGACCCCCTTTCAAGGTAAACAAGCACTCATTAAGATCAGGTGTGGCCAATTAGTAGGCGTGGCCAACACCTGAACACACTTAACAAGATATAGGATAGCAGGAGTTTTGTTGACGCTGAGAAAGGAATGTATATGTTTTTACATAACGTTCTTAGAACGTTCTTTGAACATTACTACTGTTTTCTTGTGGTTTATATGGAACGTTTTCGTAATGTTGTGAGAACATAACTTTAATAGAGCCAAGTGGAAATCTGCTGAAAACGTTATGCTGAAGTACTGAATTTCCCTCAGAAGAACGTTGCTTCTTAACGTTCTCAGAAAATTTGCGAACATTACTGTAAATAGAGCTATGACGAAACCTGTCAAACGTTATGCTGTACTGAAATTCCCACCTGAAAAACATATGGTACACAGAACGTTATGCGCTAACTGGGTATCCTGCACCACTCCCAGAACATTCCCAGAAGGTTGTATGAAAAATAACCATAGGACAACCACGCTCTCACCAATCTCTAAGAAACATATGGTTCTCAGCACATTATGTGCTAGCTGGATAGTGCCTGATTCAAACTATAGAGCCAATCCGAGCAAGGCAAAGCCGAACTGTACTTGCCTGGCCTGGTTATGTATCCATAGTTACTGGAACCGTGCTGGACAGTAAAATATGAAAATAAAATAACCGAGCCAACACAGTACAGTTCGGGTCGGCCTTATTGTGTAAATCAGGCATATGTGTCCTTCCAAATGACTAGCCATAATCAGACATGAATTCCAAATGAGATAATGTAGAAGTGGCATTGATATGACATCAGGCCAATTTCGAACAAGGGAGGTCAGACAAGAGCAGAAAAAAGGATGAGCTAAACAGCCTTCCTGACACTCCTCCCGCACGCCTCAAACGCTGCCTTAAATATTCATCACTTACTTTTCCTCATCCTCCACTTGCATTTTATTACCATTTTCAATGGCAATAAATACATTAGTAGATAAAAGGAAAATCTAACCAACTCCCTGGGGCTCTTGAACTAAGCTTCACAATTGACATGCTGTTTGTACTTCAAAATCCATTAAAAATATACAGCTGCCATCAATGTATTAATCATAAGTCCATCGTTTTAGGCTCGTGGCAGGCAGACATATGTACATGTCAGTTGGATAAATACATTTGTGAGAAAAGAGAAAGTTGCCGAGCGCGTAAGAGCCGTTGTTCTTTCATGTTACAGTCGGAGGCTGGTCTCAAGACTCCCGGTGAATGCGCCTGGCTTTCCTTCCTTTTCGGCTCTTCTTTTAACAAGTCCAAGAGACTGGCAACCTGACCCCTTGCACTAGTCTGTGTCCTGTTCTCCAGTTATATCCATCAAACAATGTCTGTCTATCCTCTTTTGAACTCGAAGGAGTCATTGAGGATGGTCAGCAAGTGCGTGCTTGATCACAACATTGATTATTAATGAGCCTTTGATTATCGATAGTTTTTCCTATGATTTGACAATTTTCTGTTTACCTGCAGCCAGGTATTGCGATGGATCCCTGGGCTCAGTGAAAGGAGAGTTTTGATCCTTTTGATATTTAGCTGGGCTCTCCTCTCCTTGTGCTTTGCTTTGCCTCTCTCAGAGCATCCACAAGCAGCAGACCGACAGAGATGCAATTGAAGTGAGGGAGTCGAGTCGATCTGAAGCTCAAACACAAACACATGTGGGTGCCTCGCTTGTAACATCATCAAATGTCCTTTTAAGAAAGTTTCTCGCCAACCACATCAGTGGAGGCAAAAAAACTTATGAAACGACCTGCCAAGCAACACACACATACACACACACACATCTCCAGGTTTTTCTGATTCCTTCAATCGGAGAAGCATGTCTTAACCCCCCCCCCGCTCGCCCTTTTCTCTCTCTTTATTTCATTTTTTATTAAAAACATCAATCTGCAAGACGCCTGCTTTTGACATGTGTTCTGGGGTTGTGATGGGCGGACTTAACGGGAGATCAATAGTGGGAGATTACTCACTCTCAGGTGGAAAGGTGAGGAGTACAGTTTAGCAGATGTTCCATGTGAAGGAGAGATGGAGGGGTGTGTGTGTGTGTGCGTATGTGTGTGTGTGAGAGAGGAGAGGCTAGGTAATCCCTCTGGGAATCCTCTCAGACTTCCACCGGATGGAAAAGGTGATGCGATGCGTTTGTGGTTTTCTTAAGTCGGGAATATGAGCATCTGATACAGTAGGTAACAGCTTTCATGCAGAACAAAACAGCAGAGTTAGAGCCTCAATGAGTCGGCCGTACAAGACTGTCCTTCTGATGTCTCTTTGACTTGTCTTATGGTGAGAGTTTAGTTCTTCCCATCTGTTCTTTTACCCATTAAAATATGTATATGATTCTGATCTGGGTATAAATTGCTTATATAGGCACAAATCCACCAAAAATATCCTTGCATCATCCACTATCCTCCCCAAGTTGTGAACTTTGAGTATGAGTAGGATCCGCTTACCCTGAACAATCCAACAATAAACATAAAGTGGTGAATAAACAAGCAATTTCAACCTGCTCCTACAATTCTAGCGCTAATTTACTTGTCTTGACATTCAACCACCTGTAGGGGGCAACTTCAATGAGAACGAGTGTACTGAAACACAACAGTACACAGTTATTACTAAGCCTATACAAACCAACACAGTGAGAGAAGGACCAGTGGTGGATATCAGAACAAGATGCATCACAACAGGGTTGTGTTCATTAGGCAAACGCAAGAAAACAGATAGAAACAGGGAGCTACTACTTGGACTTGTCCAATAAGAAACGCTCATTTTCTGTTGCAAAACCTCTTCAAACATTGTGTGCCCTAATAAACGTGACCCAGTTACCCGTGATCCTCCCAAATCTCTTTGATACCAGTGGTTGGGGTAAGGAATTAATGGTAACGTGGGATTGGAGGGGAGGTGGGCGGGGAGGGGATTGTACAGTATTTCATCCTCATCCCACAACATTAACATCTGCTTTATGTTTTAGTCACATCATCTGTTCTATCCTCCTCCACTCCACCTCTTTTTCTCCCCAATTTCAATCGTCTCATTGCTGCAACTCCCCAACGGTGCCCGGGAAGCAAAGGTCGAGTCATGTGTCCTCCAAAACACGACCCGCCAAACCGCGTTTCTTAACAACCCGCCCGCTTAACCCGGACGCCAGCCGCACCAATGTGTCGGAGGAAACACCATGGAAACACTATTTACCTGTTGACCGAGGTCAGCCTGCAGACGCCCGGCCCGCCACAAGACCTCAGCCAAGTAAAGCCACCCTGGCCAAACCCTCCCCTAACCCGGACGACGCAAATTGTGTGCCACCCTGTGGGACCCCCGATCATGGCCAGTTGTGATACAGCCCGGGATCCCACTCCACCGCTTTCATTCACAGGAAATGTAATGGTGATGTTGACAGTCTCAATGTCACATGATGTATTCTGTGAGAAAATAGAACATCTAATACCACAAGGCGATGCACAAGTGTCTGTGTGACCAAAGCTGACCTGTGATTTGGGGGTGCAACCTTCACGCACCTCACGGCCCTCAGAGACACACACACACACACACACACACACACACACACACACACACACACACACACACACACACACACACACACACACACACACACACACACACACACACACACACACCATCCCTCAGAAACAAACCAACCATTTCCTCAACTCAATGTCACGTACACCATCTCCCATGTACCTGCTGGCCATTTCGGCTTGACAGAAAGCATTTTGATAGCGTGTCCTTGGTCCATATGCCTCCGCGTTGCATCGCTCAGGGCAGTAAAGGGGTTTTATGGGCCATGTTTAAAGCATATCCTTTGCACAGAGAACACGTTTGCCTGTGCACACAGGGTATATTAAGAAGACTCCAGCGGTGGGGAAAGGTTTGAGATGAAGGAAATACGTGACCTTTGACTCCTCTTAGCATGGTATGCATCTCAAATGACAGCCTATTCATTTCATAGAGCACTACTTTTGACCAGAGCTCATAGGGCCAATGAGCCCCCATATGGCTCTAGTAGGCAGAAGTAGTGCACTAATTAGGGAATAGGGTACTATTTGGGACTCAAACCTAGTCCTCCAGGAGTAAAAGAAGGCCAGTAGTGTGAAGTGAAGCAGCGTGTTCGTTTCTCATCTTCAACCATAACAGTGGAGCTGACAAATCTTTTTCCCGCTATCCGTCCTCCTGCCCTTGAAAAGAACGTACAGAGAGACAGCCTGGGAACTCTTAATGTTAACAACCAGAGAATCCGAGCAGAGCGAGCGACATCAAAGGGCTAACCAATTTGCACACCAGCTTACACACACCCACACATGTATACACAAACTCTGTCATACATTTCTGTGAGGCATTCTCAGAAGTTCATTACAGTGCATGGGACTGTTGCCTCCCTTTGACAGGATGTGGGTTGTGTTCATTAGGCACCAGATGGACCAAACGGACTGAAACAGGGAGAGACTACCTGGACTTGTGCAATAACAAATGTTTGTTTTCCATTGGAAAACTTTTTAAAACATTGCATGCCCTAATGAACATAACCCCGACTTGACTGCATGGGAAGTAGCGTAGCGTTCATAAAAGTGTTGGGAAATCTTTCCCTACTACAAGCAACACTGGCTTTCTCAGTCACTCTCTATTAGTGGTCATTTCAGTTCAGGGAATAAAAAAACAGCAGGAATCAGACGTTTTGAAGGATTAGTGGCCATCTCCTCTAGTCTCTGATCCCTTCACTTCAGTTGCGCGAGCAGGAAACCTCCCTCCGCAGCCATCCAGTACACTTAATCTACCACTGCAATATTACACCCCAGGTCACTGCCAAGGCAAACGCAGCTAGCGCATTAGGAGATAGGATTTTCTCAATGGTTCCTGTTACCACGTATGTGAGAGAGTAGAGAGATCTCACACGAGGAGTGTGGAATGAGTGGGAACGAGCGAGGGAGGAAAGGACAGATTAACGTGAGAACAGAAGAGGAGGGGGACGTGTAGGAGGGGGGTGGGATGGAAGGAGGGATGATGGATCCAAGATGTGCGAAGATAGAAAGAGTCCTGAACTGCGATGAAAGGGTTTGGGAGTCATATAGAGTTATTCCACAAAGTCCTTGAGGAATATGAGAATAATAATAATAATAACAGGGGATGGGAGGGCAAAGGTCAACGGTGACTTCATCATCACAGAACAGACTAAAGAGCTGTTTCACCACACAGCAAAGGTCAAAACAGCCCTTTAGCACTGGTCTAGGGACAGTTTTATATCAATAGTTAACAGTGGCCAAAATTCAAGGCCAATGTGACGAAAGACAAGCGTTTCGGCACAATTCTCTTGAAAATGAATTGAAATCAACTACACTGTGAATTGTTGGTCAGAAGTGGCCTCACCACATGTTGGAACGATTACATGACGTCATTGTGGTACAATTTCCCACCATGTGCACATGTGAGAGGAAATTATGTCACAGCCTCCAGATGGCACTGGTAGACCATGGTGGGAGATACCATCTTTCTCCCAATGGAGGGGGAAGTGGTGGGGTGGGTTAGTCCCTTAAATCTAAGGAGAAACTCATAAATTGGCTAATGAGGAATGGGTAGATCAGACACTCCATTTCTGTGACCTGCACACACACACACACACACACATACACACACCTTCTCAACAAAAAAATATGCAATCTTAATCGAGATTAACTGTGACTCACAAAGCCTGGATCAAGTCCAAAAAGACCGCTGGATATAGGAATTTTAATTAATCAAAGATCTTTTTGATGTTAATTCAGCATGAGGTAACTCGTAATTAGCCTTTGAAGCTAACAGTTTTTCTGGGGTGGGGCTGTGAAAACATTGCAAAGAATTGCAGCAAGACCTAACAAGCACATGTACTTTTTGCGGCCGGGAGTGTGAAAGTACGTAGGCCTACTGTGTACCGCAAACTACACACCCTGTAGACCATGCAAAGCACTGAGACCTGAGTGTTATCCACAGCCTACTCATTGTAGTTTATGTCCTCATCAGAAATGTAGAAATGTGAAATGTGTCAAAATGTGACCACCATGTGTTTGTTGCTCCAATCTTACTCACAGTATCTTCCCTGCCCATAATGATTTACCCGTAATACACTTTATTAGATATGCAGTACATTGAGTAAGTGATAAGCAGTGCTAGTATACCAGTGACCATGTGAATATTTAATTATTTGTAAGTGTTTTTAACTGTGTTTTTTAATCCTCTGTCTTGTTGTTGGTCAAATGGAGTTTCATTGCACGTTTCTGGTGGTTTTGACCCACAGATTTGCAGATGGACCGGCAGATCAACACTTTATGTCTTGGCTAGCTAGCTAGCTGGCTAATGGTTCTGGTTTGAATGATGCGTCTGGACACAGTACCAGCTTTTCTGTTTCACCTGGCTGCTTGTTCCTGATCTCTTGAAAACAATCATTTAGGAGTCACCTGAAGCTTGGGAGGAATGGGAGATGCAGCAGAGGAATACAGTGCTGAGGCAGAGGCCTCGTGGTGAGGACGGCTGGCGAGTACTCTGAACTGTGTGTGGTCATCTTTCTGGCCCCCAGAGCTGGTGAGACATCCCCCAAGTGGGTGCTACACATTGTGAAGGAGGAGATGTCCTCCTATGACTCAGGCTGGTAGTAGCCCTGTACAAGTTCATCACCAGACTCCTTATCAACCATCTCCCTGACCAACCTTCCTCTGATCAAGCCATTAACTGACCCTCTCCGTCTTTGGCGGATGCCTGCACTCAAAGACATGGCCGCTAATGGTTGAACTACCGTAACTATGGCTAGGCTACTCATGATGATGTACTGCTTGTTGTTTTTTTGCTTTGAGATTCTTATGAAAGGCGTTATACACTGCTCAAAAAAATAAAGGGAACACTTTAACAATACAATGTAACTCCAAGTCAATCACACTTCTGTGAAATCAAACTGTCCACTTAGGAAGCAACACTGATTGAAAAATAAATTTCACATGCTGTTGTGCAAATGGAATAGACAACAGGTGGAAATATAGGCAATTAGCAAGACACCCCCAATAAAGGAGTGGTTCTGCAGGTGGTGACCACAGACCACTTCTCAGTTCCTATGCTTCCTGGCTGATGTTTTGGTCACTTTTGAATGCTGGCGGTGCTTTCACTCTAGTGGTAGCATGAGACGGAGTCTACAACACACACAAGTGGCTCAGGAAGTGCAGCTCATCCAGGATGGCACATCAATGCGAGCTGTGGCAAGAAGGTTTGCTGTGTCTGTCAGCATAGTGTCCAGAGCATGGAGGCGCTACCAGGAGACAGGCCAGTACATCAGGAGACGTGGAGGAGGCCGTAGGAGGGCAACAACCCAGCAGCAGGACCGCTACCTCCGCCTTTGTGCAAGGAGGAGCAGGAGGAGCACTGCCAAAGCCCTGTAAAATGACCTCCAGCAGGCCACAAATGTGCATGTGTCTGCTCAAACGGTCAGAAACAGACTCCATGAGGGTGGTATGAAGGCCCGACGTCCACAGGTGGGGGTTGTGCTTACAGCCCAACACCATGCAGGACGTTTGGCATTTGCCAGAAAACACCAAGATTGGCAAATTCGCCACTGGCGCCCTGTGCTCTTCACAGATGAAAGCAGGTTCACACTGAGCACATGTGACAGACGTGACAGAGTCTGGAGACACCGTGGAGAACGTTCTGCTGCCTGCAACATCCTCCAACATGACCGGTTTGGCGGTGGGTCAGTCATGGTGTGGGGTGGTGTTACGGATACAGTTATCCTGTGTTTGTGTGTATCCTGTGTGTGTGTTTCTTTTCTCTCCTTCTCCCCTCACAGGTGAAAATCATCACTCCCCAATCAGTCAACAATCAATCATCAATCAGAAGACACACCTCCTCATATTTCCTAAACCTATCACAGTTCCTTCCCCATGGTTTAAAACCCCATCATTTGTTTGTTCTAGAGAAAAATCTCTCTGTAAATGCCATGTCTGTAGGTCTCTGTGTTTCACTCTCGCTTTGTGTCGTAACCTCTCTTTTGTTTAAGCACCTCATAGCACTTTGTCATCACCTGTGAGTATTGTTTTTGGTTATGGTGTTTGTGTTTGATTGCTGGTGGAAAAGGGGGAAACCAAGACAAGTCGCCCATGGGCATACACTACCCGTAGGTGAACTTTGTTAAATACACTAGTTAGAACTGGGCGGACCACCCACTGTATTTTTGGTTAGTTAGTTAGCTGTTGTTAAAGTAGGCTAGTCTAGCTTAGGGGTGTTTTTGTATATTTATTGTTTCTTTCCTTGGGTCCAGCTCAGCCCCTTTTTCTGCTCCCCCCATTACCGTGTGTTTATAAATAAACCTAGAGTTTGACGGTAGATTTCAGTTGTCGTGCTTATTTCGTTCACACTTTTCCTTTGTCACAATAATAATTTGCATGAGTTATGTTAAGAGTCTCATTACCATCCCCCCTAGACTGTCGGGCCAAAAGGGATTCGTAACAGGTGGCATTTCTTCGGGGGCCGCACAGCCCTCCATGTGCTCGCCAGAGGTAGCCTGACTGCCATTAGGTACAGAGATGAGATCCTCAGACCCCTTGTGAGACCATATGCTGGTGCGGTTGGCCCTGGGTTCCTCCTAATGCAAGACAATGCTAGACCTCATGTGGCTGGAGTGTGTCAACAGTTCCTGCAAGAGGAAGGCATTGATGCTAATGACTGGCCCGCCCGTTCCCCAGACCTGAATCCAATTGAGCACATCTGGGACATCATGTCTCGCTCCATCCACCAAAAAAACGAAAGAGAGGGACTTTTAAAGTGGATTATTCTCGCAAAAGGGAAACATTTTGGGGCAAAAAAAAGCACTGCTACTAGAAATCGATGCTTCTCCCCTGGTGTACCGGGGGGATTTAACGCTGAGTTATCTGAAGTGGCGCCCTGCTGTGAAAACCCGAGTGCTTTGACTCGCTCCATCACACAGCTCCGTGTTGTACTAAAAAGCCCCTTATGAGATCATTAACAGGGGGATGAACAAACAGGGCCTAATGAGAAGGAGGACGAGAAGAATTTGTTTGAATGAAAGAAATGAACGGGAGAAAGCTCGATTGGAATCGGAGATGCGATGTGGATCTGTATTGTCGAAAAGTGGATCTGTATTGTTGAAAAGTGGGGTGCACTTTGAGTCAAGACAGAGATACTGAAGAGGGTTAGCTGCAAGCAAAATACCTAAGGAAGAAGAGACAAGACAGAGAGACTGAAGAGGGTTAGCTGCAAGCGAAATACCTAAGGAAGAAGAACCATGACAGAGAGACTGAAGAGGGTTAGCTGCAAGCTAAATACCTAAGGAAGAAGAGCCAAGACAGAGAGACTGAAGAGGGTTAGCTGTAAGCTAAATACTGAAGGAAGAAGAGCCAAGACAGAGAGACTGAAGAGGGTTAGCTGCAAGCTAAATACTGAAGGAAGAAGAGTCAAGACAGAGAGACTGAAGAGGATTAGCTGCAAGCTAAATACTGAAGGAAGAAGAGTCAAGACAGAGAGTATGGAAAATAAAGAAAAATACAGTTTATTTTAGTCTCATGTTATTGCATCTGTGGAACATTTCAGAGAAAACAAAGATATTCCAAACAGTGTTAAGCTACAGTATACATTACTTCAGCACTGCCAATAGCATGTTTAATGTATGCCCATGCATGTGTACATTCAGTACATAACATCAGAGGGCCTTCCTAGTCCTTAGTCATATGTACACTTTAGTGTATTGAGATCAGAAATACCTCAGACCTCTTGGAACCTGCAAGCTTTTCCAAATCAATCTCTCGTGGAGACATAGACTCGGCCCTCAAACAAACCGAGGCCCTCACCAATGAGCTCAACCTCATAGTTCTCTGAACTCAAAAGACAGTAAGAGAAGAGAAGGACTTCTACAAAACAAATTGTTTTGGGAACTGGGAACTCTGTGGGAACTGAGAAAAGAAACCCGAAACAGACACATTGATAGTTTCCTCCTGTTAACACACACACATGGGAAAACAAAGTCACTCTAATGATGCTATCAATCAAGTTCAAACGGTAACAGCGGGCAGCCCCTATGCAAAGTGACACCGCAACGCTGTGTGGTCCCCATACACACCTGCTTGTTTCCGCAACAGCAGGCAGCTCCTACGTCTTGGGAGGGTTTGCTACTTCCCCCACTTCATTTGACTCAATGATTGATTGAATAACTTTGATTTTGAGTTTCTGGTGTTTTACCCTCCGGGTTTCTCCTGCACTTTGAGTCACATCTATGTTCTGTAATCAGCTCAATTGTTTTGCTGAGCTGGAATGTGCAATTATTGACCTGTTGATTCTTTGATTATTTCACGACACTCACAGCTCGACAAAATGTTTTCTCTGATTTGCCATAACAGGAAAGAGTCCACGGAACACTGATTGAGAAATGAAGCATCAAACGAAAGGTGTCATGTTCTCTTGAGCTACAGCGGTCATTCGTAACAGACAGGCGACGTTGATTTGTGGGCACCACCTCTAACTCAACCACTGACTCAACCATCAGGTCACTTGGGGCATCAATGGCGAAACACATGGCAACAAAGGATTCAATTATTGTGCGATGCTACACATTAGTACATTTCGGGGAAAGAACAGCAAAAGCATCGGCCCTTGAAGCAGCGCTGTCACAGATCTGCCAGGCAAAAAAAGCTTGACCCGGTTTTTACCACATGTACTGTTTTCCAACCAGTCAGCCGCATGCATAGATAGCGACAGCTAGCGACATTAAAAGGTTGACCACCTGTCTCAGTCCTCTCTCTCTGGCCCGCAAAGAGACCAGGTGGAGATTCCCTTTCGACTGAAATGTGCCACCTGCTTCCTTTAATGTCCAGCGACTTTTTTCAGCGACTTTTTTTCCAACCACAATAGCTCACTTTGTGACCAGTGCCCAGTTTAGCTACGAGGCTACATCAAACACTGCCATCATATTGTGTCTTGCCTTCATCTCAGCTGCAAAGTGACGCACTGTTTTAAATCTGGCAAGTGTGGACCTCCTCAGAAGTTGTTTTCTTCATCGGCCTCAAGAGACATCAGTTGGACAAGCGAGTTTTCTCTCTGTCTTTTTCCCCAAATGAGATGTTGTGGATTTTAATATTGGCTCTGGTGGTTGTTCAGTGAACATTTGAGAATTAGAACATTTTGAATTAGACCATTCATATCTTAAACATGTTTTTTTGTTAAAAACAAATGAAGAAAATGGTGGTTCATGTTGTACAGTACATCTTTTGACATTCTGGGCGTCAGTATCAAAGCCTCTACAAAATCCTTTCATGAGGTAAAGTTGAAAGGCAAAACTAAAACCCTTTAAAGCAATAAAACATTCAAACTGTCTTAGACTACAATACAAACCACACTGTCATGGAAATAATGTGTCAAGTACAATGTTTTCCAAGATCTAAGATTTTGAGTTTGTACATTACTGCATATAAAATATCATTTTGTAACATCATATTGACTGAGATTTGGTAAGGTTTCATAGTTCATGCAAAAAAACTTGTTTGTTAAATATTTGGGAGATAGTGACTCCCCACTGGGCAAAACCCTGTTGAATCAATGTTGTTTCCACATCATTTCAACAAAACAATTGAATGTGATGATGTTGAATCAACGTGGAAAACTGATTGGATTTGCAGAGTCATCAATGTAAGGGCATTTTGTATTTTTTTCACCAAACTTTTAACCTACAGCAATATCCAATGAGATGGTGATTTTGTGTTGTTGATTTCAGATTAAATTCACATTAGTTGACAACTCAACCAAATGTAAATCAACTCTAGACGTTGAACTGACGTCTGGGCCCAGTGGCTCACTTGCTTCATCAATCCATTGACCCAATGTTCAAATCAATCTGATACTTCAAAGGAAAACCTGTTGGCTGTTTCACAGTGAATGAGTGGTACAAGCTGTCAGGCAGGCCAAGGCCTTTGTCGTGGGAACCATTTAGGCTGGGTGAGCCTTGACACTTGCGTTCAAGGGGCAGCGTGAGGACACATAGCATGACTTAGACCTAGAATGTGAGAAGAAGAATGTCATGTTCTAGTCGTGTAACTATGAAGTCCTTCACAGAGCCAGAAGAAAAGAAGAAAACTGAGAGAATCATCTCTTCTCCTCTGTACGTCTGTCATTCTCTCTCTCTCTCTGTCTCCCTCCGTCCATCTTTTCCTCTCTCTCTCTCTCTCTCTCTCTCTCTCTCTCACTCTCTGTCTTTTCTTCTCTTCTTCTCTCTCTCTCGTGCTCTTTGCTCAAGGCAAGCTCTTTCATCTTTTGTTCCCACCAAAACAGTCAACCGTGACACTTGGGAGTTCATTTAACTTGAATGAAAAATAAAGACCACGCAACTGGCCGATCCGTTCGGTATAACTAAATTACAGTAATGATGAGCAACAGAGATTATTTGAGACGCCCAATGGGTCAGTGTGAGCCCCTTTGATGGGAGTTTATCAAATTGAACACAGCACATCGCTAGGGGGAGAGAGAGCGGAGAGAGAGAAAAAGAAAAAGAAAAGAGAGAGACAGTCAGTGATACACCATGTTGTGCTCAGTGTTAAATGTAACTGTACAAGTTAAATGGAGAGAATTACATCAAAGGCGACTTTCAACAGTGGGATTTTACAACTCAGAGAAAAAGGCTAACTGTCATCGCAGTTACTGTAAGCTCGGGTATGGTTCGTTTTTCTTCCCCATTTTTGAACTAGAAAAGTTTTTCTTTTCTCTTTCATTTGAAATTTCATGTAGGTCAATGTCAATAGATCAGGCCCAATGTGCAGTGGGTAAAAAAAAAAACTGTAGTTGATTTATGTCATCGACATTGTAACGCAGCCCCTTCGCAAGAACCCAGAGGGGATCATCAAAGAAGGTGGCGCTTTTTCCCGTGCTTTTCATGTGGCCTTGCTATTAAATATAAGAAGAGCATGTTAAAGAGATCAAAGGGGATGCTGGTTTCTAGTAGGAAGGTCTTGCTCTATTTCAACTAAGGCCAGCAGGCAGGAGTTTCAAGGTAGGCTACAGTAACCTAACACTTACAGGTAACGGAGCAAGGTTGGGCTTTCCTCTAAAACACTTGTGGTTGTCATTTGAAATATGAAATTTGAGAACTCCACGAAATGGCGGCCATCTTTTCTCGCTCCACTTCCCACAAGTGCCTGGCTGTGCTTCAAACCGCCGCCAGCAATACCACCTGTCTTTTTAATGTGCAGTAAACAATGAAAACACACTTCAAACGGTATCCGCTTGGCACTTGTTTTTCCCACTAGCCCAAACTGTTTATCTTAAAGGCATACATCAAGCCACCTCGAGGCATTGTTTGCAAGTAAGCCACTTCCTTCTCGTTGGCTTGTGTGTATCAGGGCTGTGTCCCCCTAAACCACATCTCTTTCACTGATCAATGGCAACTTCCTGCTACTGCCAAACACTATAGACATGAATCACCTTATAGGCCTACTGCATATAGTTGATAGAACAGTTAGGACATGGCTGACGGAAACTCCTTTTGAGTCCATTTTAGTAACATAGTATTTTCTATTGCTAAAGTTGAACCTCAGAAACATTCACTTTCATTTAACTTCTGAAAATGAGACAAATTAAATGCCTCCAGATGTTAAAAAAAGAAGAAGAAGAAAGAGATTATACAATGGTAATCAAATCCTACTTGAACTGCCCAGATGCATTACCAACCAAAACCCTATGATGCGAAAAAGGATTGTTTCACTTAAAAGCATGTCTTTGGTTCTGGATATCTGCCTCTCCTCGCCAGCTAGATTTGGTCCAGATAGAAGTCAAGTGAAGTAGGTTTTCTCTCTCTCTCTCTCTCTCTCTCTCTCTCTCTCTCTCTCTCTCTCTCTCTCTCTCTCTCTCTCTCTCTCTCTCTCTCTCGCTCTCTCCATACACATGTGTGGGAGAGAGAAAGAGAAAGAGAGAGCTTCCACGTGTGAGGTGGGCATAAGAGGGTTATGTGCGATTGCACAGTATCGTGTCCGTTCGTATATTCCAACAATGGCTTATTTGTGGCCTACTAAAATATGACTGGAAACCAAGCCATCATCTAGTGACCCTCTAGTAAGGGTCATCTAAAACAGAACCTGACATCAATTACTCTAAATGCATTTAATTCAATAGGAAAGAAAATGGTTGTGATTATAGGTCAAACTCGCGACATTTAGATCTGATATTATCCAATTCCAAAGATCCTGCCAATTGGCTGTAAACCCAGCAGGATTCTGTAAATATTCTCTACGGCTCTGGCAACATTAGCCATGTTTCTGGTGACTTTAGAACAGCGACCAGATGTCCTTTGATGTCCGCTGATCCCACTTTGTAGCTGACAACAAATAACACACACTTTTATTACACGGGAAACATTTGATGCCTTCACATTTCTTCCCCTAATCCTTTAGAGTTTGTCCTCAGTGGGGGAAAAACTGATGTGCTCTCTCTCTCTCCCCCTGATTGCCTCTCCTTTCTTTCTTTCTTTCTTTCTTTCTTTCTTTCTTTCTTTCTTTCTTTCTTTCTTTCTTTCTAATCCTAGACTAAAGGGACTTGGATACCACTTGAAAAGTTGGATTCTGAAATAGCCAGAACCACATCTGAGAGAAAGACAGAGAATTAACAAGACACCACCAACTCAGGGCAAAAAGAGAGAGAAAAAAGCATATTGTTCAATATGGAGACCCAGAAGTATAATCCTGTAACATAAATCATCCGGAGGCAATGAAACAGACTCCACAGCAACTTTCTGAAGGCGGCCAGAGAGGAAAATAAAAACTGTTGTCAGACAACATATTTGTCCTCTCTAGCAACTAGGCTTCGTTTGGATTTTGTGGCTTCTCTAGAAGAGAGACACGATGGCTATCTGTGATGCTTTGTGTGTGTGTGTGTGTGTGTGTGTGTGTGTGTGTGTGTGTGTGTGTGTGTGTGTGTGTGTGTGTGTGTGTGTGTCAATTGACAGTGGATGGATAGTGACCAGCGCCATTGCTTTTCAAAGGGTGACTAAACCCCTGTCTCTTTCATGTGGGTGACGACATGACCTTGCTTGGTCTACAGAGGATGCCAGCCAGGCACCACAGTCCGGTTATAGGCAGTAGTAGGGCAAACAATGCCAGGGCCTGGTGCCATCCACCCCTGCATCCCTCCGTCCCCAGCTGCATCCTCTCAACAAAGCCAGGATTGAAGTGGATTGCCTTATTTATTCCGCTTTCACAAGACTGACATGAAAGACTTGACTGTGTGTTTTAATGTATTGTAACTTTGTTGACGAAAGAAGGCTTGAGGAAGACACCACAGAGCTCAAAGCTGTGTGGAGACACAACGTGGAGTTCCGTCAAATCTTGACACATAATGTTGTGACGTCTACTGGTTTCCCAGTAATCCTCTCAAACTGGGTTACTCAGTTGTGACAGGAAATAAATCACAATGGTGGTGTCCCAAGTGGCACCCTACTCCCTATGGGCCCTGGTCAAAAGAAGTGCACTATAAAGGGAGTCATTTGGGACGTGACCATGACATTAAACCAGTGGCACCTACATGGGCATCTACCACATAGCTACACAAGTACGCTCCGACAACTACACAGCTTCTGCACTTACGAACGTAGTCAAGGTTGGCCATTTTCCCTGACTGAGACAGAGAATGGCAAAGCCTCACGTCTTCACCCTGATTAAGAGGTAGGATTAGTCCTGCCAGGAGAGACCGGGGGTGTGGTGGCGGTGTGGGTAGAGAGAGAGAAGGGTGGGGGATGAGTAAAATAGGGGCTAAAACCAACTCAGGGCATGAAGACTTATCCACAGTCGGCCGAAGAGTGTTTCCGAGGCCTGAGATAAGAGGAGGCACAGAATCAGATAAGGAAAGAACGTTGAACCATTAACTTTGCATAAGTCTCACCATGCCAACTGCCCAGATGTTATCAAATCTCTCTCTCTCTCTCTCTCTCTCTCTCCTGACCTGTTTGTGTCTATCTCTTTCTTTCTAATCCTAGACTAAAGGGACTTGGATACCACTTGAAAAGTTGGATTCTGAAATGGCCAGAACCACATCTGAGAGAAAGACAGAGAATTAACAAGACACCACCAACTCAGGGCAAAAAGAGAGAGAAAAAGCATATTGTTCAATATGGAGACCCAGAAGTATAATCCTGTAACATAAATCATCCGGAGGCAATGAAACAGACTCCAAAGCAACTTTCTGTTGTCAAACAACATATTTGTCCTCTCTAGCGACTAGGCCTCGTTTGGTGTTTGTGGCTTCCGAGAAGAGAGACACGATGGCTATCTGTAATGCTTTGTATGTGTGTGTGTATGTGTGTGTGTGTGTGTGACCAACATTAGCAGTGGACGGATAGTGACCAGCGTCATTGCTTTTCAAAGGGTGACTAAACCCCTGTCTCTTTCATGTGGGTGACGACATGACCTTGCTTGGTCTACAGAGGACGCCAGCCAGGCACCACAGTCCAGTTATAGGCAGTGGTAGGGCAAACAATGCCAGGGCCTGGTGCCATCCACCCCTGCATCCCTCCGTCCCCAGCTGCATCCTCTCAACAAAGCCAGGATTGAAGTGGATTAATTTATTTATTCCGCTTTCACAAGACTTGCATGAAAGACTTGACTGTGTGTTTTAATGTATTGTAACTTTGTTATCTAAAGAAGGCTTGAGGAAGACACCACAGAGATCAAAGCTGTGCGGTGACAAAGTGGAGTCACGTTAAAGTGTGACACACGTCGTGACGTCTACTGGTTTCCCAGTAATCCTCTCAGACTGGATTACTCAGTTGTGACGGGACAAAAATCACCATGGAGGTGCCTCAAATGACACCCTATTCCCTATGGGCCCTGGTCAAAAGAAGTGCACTATTAGGGATTAGGGAGACATTTGGGTGCAACCCAAAACACTAAACCAGTGGCACATAGAGTACATGGGCATCTACCACGTAGCTACACAAGTACGCACCTACAACTACACAGCTTCAACACTTACGAATGTAGTCAAGGTTGGCCATTTTCCCTGACGGAGACAGAGAATTGCAAAGCCTCACGTCTTCGCCCTGATTAAGAGGTGGGATTAGTCCTGCCAGGAGAGACCGGGGTGTGGTGGTGGTGTGGGTAGAGAGAGAGAGAGTGGGAATGAATAAAAGAAGGGCTAAAACCAACTCAGGGCATGAAGACTTATTCACCATTGACTGAAGCGTCTCCCGAGGCCTGAGATAAGAGATGGGGAACCACATCAGGAAAAAAATGTTAAGTCGGGATAAGTCTCCCATCTCTCTCTCTCTCTCTCCCTCTATCTCCCTCTCTCCCTCTCTCCCTCCCCTATGGCTTTGATTCCAGAATCATGCTGGTGCGCTAATCTAAGCAGCTCCACCCCACCAAGTTAGAGTCTGCAGTACTGCCTTTGCAGTATTTGGTTACACTGAATCATATGTCTACACCACACCACCTGTATTGATGTCTCCTGCTGGTGTGAAGAAGATAGCCTCAGTACGAACCATTGACCAGGCTGCTACTCGTGCATCAAACCATGCATTGCTGACTGACATTTTTTCCTGATGTGGTTCCCCATCTCTTATCTCAGGCCCCGGGAGACGCTTCAGTCAGAAAATGGCGCCGGAGCAGAAGGCCCCGTATTACGTGCCCCCCAACCGGTTGTGTTTTTTAGTTTGTTTATCTGCGTTGTTTGTAACTTTTTTTTTTACTATTTTTGAACATAATGTTGCCGCAACAGTCTCTCATGACTGAATATAACTTCTAGACATCAGGACTGCGATTACTCACCATGGACCAGCAGAATCCTTTTTCGTCTTTCACAACTCTGACGAGGCAGAGGCGGAGGATATACGGCTCCCTCAGGAACAGGCCCCGACCCCAGTGAACTGCGTGAAGAGGAGGCGGAGAAAGAGATTCCGGTGGGCGGGCTGCCTTCTGAGGAGTAGGCGGCGATCAAAACAAAAAACACTCCCCTCAATTCTGCTCGCAAACATGCAATCTTTGGACAATAAAATGTTATTGGGATGATTAAACTGCCAATGGGACATTAAAAACTGTAACATCTTATGCTTCACGGAGTCGTGGCTGAACGACGACAGTATCAATGATGTACAGGCAGGATAGAACAGCGTCGTCTGGTAAGACAAGGGGCAGCAGTGTATGTATTTTTGTAAACAACAGCTGGTGCACAATATCTAAGGAAGTCTGGTCGCCTGAGGTAGAGTTTCTCATGATAAGCTGTAGACCACATTACCTACCGAGAGAGTTTTCATCTATATTCTTTGTAGCTGTTTACATACCAACATAGTCAGAGGCTGGCACCAAGAAAGCATTGAATGAGCTATATTCCGCCATAAGCAAACAAGAAAATGCTCACCCAGAGGTGGCACTCCTAGAAGCCGGGGACTTTAATGCAGGGAAACTTA
Source organism: Oncorhynchus masou masou (assembly GCF_036934945.1). Taxonomy (NCBI): domain Eukaryota; kingdom Metazoa; phylum Chordata; class Actinopteri; order Salmoniformes; family Salmonidae; genus Oncorhynchus; species Oncorhynchus masou. The sequence goes on from NC_088216.1 coordinate 29,010,132, forward strand.
AATCAGTTAACACCTAATTTCCATCAACATGTTAAATGTGCAACCAGAGGGAAAATAACTCTGGACCACATATACTCCTCACACAGTGTCACGCCCTGACCTTAGTTATCTTTGTTTTCTTTATTATTTTGGTTAGGTCAGGGTGTGACGAGGATGGTATGTGTGCTTTTGGCTTGTCTAGGGTTTTTTTGTATTCTATGGGGTTTTGGTATGTCTAGGTATATGCAGGTCTAAGGTGGCCTGAATTGGTTCACAAACAGAGACAGCTGTTTATCGTTGTCTCTGATTGGGGATCCTATTTAGGTTGCCATTTTCCATTTTGGTTTTGTGTGTTATTGTCTGTGTATAGTTGCATGTGTCAGCACTCGGTTTAATAGCTTCACGTTCGTTTTGTTGTTTTGTTAGTTTGTGTAGTGTGTATTCGTTAATTAAAATAGAATGTATTCATATCACGCTGTCCCATCAATACAACAAACGTGGCAGAATAACCCACCAAACCAGGACCAAGCAGCGTGAAGAGGAGGAACAGCGCTTAATGGGGAGATGGACCTGGGAGGACCTGATATTAGATGGAGCAGGACCCTGGACACAGCCGGGGGAGTATCGCCATCCAAAGAGGAGATAGAGGCAGCAAAAGCGGAACGGCGATACTACGAGGAAAAATACCGGAGAATAGAGAAACGGCAACAATACACGGCTAGCACGGAAGCCCGCGAAGCAGCCCCAATAATTTTTTGGGGGAGGCACACGATGAGATTGGCTGAGTCATGGTGGAGACCTGATCCAACTCCTCGTGCTTATCGTGGGGAGCGTGTAACTGGTCAGGCACCGTGTTATGCAGAGATGCGCATGGTGTCTCCAGAATGGGCATCCAGCCAGGATGTCCAATGCGTCTCCACGGTCCAGTGTATCCTGTGCCTCCTCCCCACACTCGCCCTGAGGTGCGTGTCACCAGCCCAGTACCACCAGTGCCAACACCACGCACCAGGCTTCTTGTTCGCCTCTAGAGTCCAGTACGCCCTGTTCCTCCTCCCCGCACTCGCCTTGAGGTGCGTGTCCCCAGCCCGGTACCACCAGTGACGGCACCATGTACCAGGCCTCCAGTGCGCCTCCAGGGACCAGTACGCCCTGTTCCTGCTCCTCGCACTCGCCCTGAGGTGCGTGTCCCCAGCCCAGTACCACCAGTGCCGGCACCAAGCAACAGGCCTACAGTGCGCCTCGGCAGTCCAGAGCGTCCGGCGACAGTACCCAGGCCAGAGCGTCCGGCGACAGTACCCAGTCCAGAGCATCCGGCGACAGTTCACAGACCGGAACCTCCAACGACGGGCCACAGTCCGGAACCTCCAATGACGGGCCACAGTCCGGAACCTCCACTGACGGTCCCCAGCCCGGGGCCTACGGCGAGGATCCGCAGTCCAGAGCCTCCGACGATGATTCACGGGTCAGTGCTACAAGAGCGGACTCAGGGTAAAGAAGGGGGGCGGCGTCCAGGACCAGAGCCGCCACCGAGGTTAGATGCCCACCCAGACCCTCCCATATAGGTTTAGGTTTGGGGGGGGGGGGGTACTGTCACGCCCTGACCATAGTTATCTTTGTTTTCTTTATTATTTTGGTTAGGTCAGGGTGTGACGAGGGTGGTATGTGTGTTTTTGTCTTGTCTAGAGTTTTTTGTATTCTGTGGGGTTTTGGTATGTCTAGGTATATGTAGGTCTATAGTGGCCTGAATTGGTTCCCAATCAGAGACAGCTGTTTATCGTTGTCTCTGATTGGGGATCCTATTTAGGTTGCCATTTTCCATTTTGGTTATTTGGGTTATTGTCTATGTATAGTTAACTGTGTCAGCGCTCGGTTTAATGGCTTCATGTTCATTTTGTTGTTAGTTTGTATTCATATCACGCTGCGTCTTGGTCTCATCAATATGACGAACGTGACACACAGAGATGCATACATGGGGCGGCAGGGTAGCCTAGTGGTTAGAGCGTTGGACTAGTAACCGGAAGGTTGCAAGTTCAAAAAAATCCACAAGCCGAAAAGGTACAAATCTGTCGTTCTGCCCCTGAACAGGCAGTTAACCCACTGTTCCTAGGCCGTCATTGAAAATAAGAATTTGTTCTTAACTGACTTGCCTGGTTAAATAAAGGTCAAATAAAATAAAACAAAGCTCTCACTCGCCCTCCATTTGGCAAATCTGACCATAATTCTATCCTCCTGGTACCTGCTTACAAGCAACAATTAAAGCAAAAAAGTGGTTAGATGAAGCAGATGCTAAGCTACAGGACTGTTTTTCTAGCACAGACTGGAATATGTTCCGGGATTCCTCCAATGGCATTGAGGAGTACATCACATCTGTCATTGGCTTCATCAATAAGTGCATCGATGACATTGTCCCCACAGTGACCGTACATATATACCCCAAACAGAATTCATGGATTACGGGCAGCATTCGCACTGAGCTGAATACTGGAGCTGCCGCTTTCAAGGAGGGGAATCCAGAACCTTATAAGAAATCCCGCTATGCCCTCTGACGAACCATCAAACAGGCAAAGCGTCAATACAGGACTAAGATCAAGTTGTACTACACCGGTTTTGATGCTCGTCGGATGTGGCAAGGACTGAAAACCATTACAGACTACAAAGGGAAGCACAGCCAGGAGCTGCACAGTGACACAAGCCTACCGGACGAGCAAAACTACTTCTATGCTCGCTTCGAGGCAAATAACACTGAAACATGCATGCATCCAGCTGTACTGGAAGACTGTGTGATCACACTCTCCGTAGCCGATGTGAGTAAGACCTTTAGACAGATCAACAGTCACAAGGCCGCAGGGCCAGACGGATTACCAGGAGGAGTACTGCGAGCATGCGCTGACCAACTAGCAAGTGTGTTCACTGACATTTTAAACCTCTCCATGTCCGAGTCTGTAATACCAACATGTTTTAAGCAGACCAACATAGTGCCTATGCTCAAGAAAACTAAGGTAACCTGCCTAAATAACTACCGACACATAGCACTCATGTCTGTAGCCATGAAGTGCTTTGAAAGGCTGATTGTGGCTCACATCAACAACATCATCCCAGAAACCCTGACCCACTCCAATTTGCATACTGCCCCAACAGATCCACAGATGATGCAATCTCTATTGCACTCCACACTGCCCTTGCCCACCTGGACAGAAGGAACACCTATGTGAGAATGCTATTCATTGACAACAGCTCAGCGTTCAACACCATACTGCCCTCAAAGCTCATCAATAAGCTAAGGAACCTGGGACTAAACACCTCCCTCTGCAACTGGATCATGGGCTTTCTGACGGGCCGCCCCCACGTGGTAAGGGTAGGTAACAACACATCCGCCACACTGATCTTCAACACAGGGGCCCCTCAGGGGTGCATGCTCAGCCCCCTCCTGTACTCCCTGTTCACTCATGACTGCATGGCCAGGCACGACTCCAACACCATCATTACATTTGCCGAAGACACAACAGTGATAGGCCTGATCACCAAAAACAACGCGACAGCCTATAGGGAGGAGGTCAGAGACCTGGTCATGTGGTGTCAGGCAACAACCTCTCCCACAACGTGATCAAGATCAAGGAGATGATTGTAGACTACAGGAAAAAGAGGGCCGAGCACACCCCCATTCCCATCGACGGGGCTGCATTGGAGCAGGTTGAGAGCTTCAAGTTCCTTTGTGTCCACATCACCAACAAACTAACATGGTCCAAGCACACCATGACAATCGTGAAGAGGGCACAACAAAACCTATTCCCCCTCAGGAGACTGAAAAAATTTGGCATGGGTCCTCAGATCCTCAAAAGGTTATACAGCTGCATCATCGAGAGCATTCTGACTGGTTGCATCACTGCCTGTTATGGTATGGCAACTGCTCGGACTCCGACCGCAAGGCACTACAGAGGGTAGTGCGAACCGCCCAGTACATCACTGGGGCCAAGCTTCCTGCCATCCAGGACCTATATACCAGGCGGTGTCAGAGGAAGGCCCTGAAAATTGTCAAAGACTCCAGCCACCCTAGTCATAGACTGTTCTCTCTGCTACCACACGGCAAGCTGTACTGGAGCGCCAAATCTAGGTCCAAGAGGCTTCTAAACAGCTTCTACCCCCAAGCCATAAGACTCCTGAACATCTAGTCAAATGGCTACCCAGACTATTCACATTGCCAACCACTCCCCTCTCACCATCACTGCCACTCTCTGTTGTCATCTATGCATAGTCACTTTTAATTAACTCTACCTACAACTAACCGTTGCCCCCGCACATTGACTCTGTACCGGCACCCCCCCTGTATATATTGTTGTTTTTTACTGCTCCTCTTTAAGTACTTGTTACTTTTATCTCTTGTTCTTACCCGTATTTTTTAAAACTGCAGTGTTGGTTTAGGGCTCGTAAGTAAGCATTTCACTGTAAGGTCTACACCTGTTGGATTCGGCGCATGTGACTAATACAATTTGATTTGATCCTCTCCTCATGTCAGTGGGAGCACGATATTTTAAAAAAAGCCCTCATTTGGATTGGAATAAACATTGCACTTTAATGCTACCTAAATGAGGCCAACCATCTGACTCAAGAAGAGGACTGTTTGACTTTGAAACAAGATCGTCACTCTGTCTATCGACTCCATCCCATCCCGATGGCACTACCTCAGGTTGGCCACTAGCTGGTGGGAGTGGACAACTTGAGGCAACTGGTGGTCATACAGACATGAGGTCAGGCATTGTGTTTTTCCGAATGTCATCAATTAGGGTTTTCCCTTATGATGTTGCAATTTGTCCATTATGTGTGGTCACAAATCTTTCGTGGGTGGAATTGGGAAAAACTCATTCTGGGAACTCGCCAACGCAAAAAATCCCAGAATTCCCCTTGAAAAAACAGTCAAAATGATTTATCTTTCAGAACTCCATACCCACATGTTCCTCCTATTTCCTCCCATAACCATTGTGTGGGATTAACCAAAGCCAGTAGATGCATATGTCACCCTAGATGAGCCATAGATAAAGAAGGGAGCTTTAATGAGTGTCTGGGAAAGAACAGACGCTGTTCTGTCCATCAATTAGGACTGCTT